>NW_007730552.1:141968-166540 GCF_000696425.1 Galeopterus variegatus
ACCCCCGTACCAGACCAGGACTGGCAACGGGATCGCAACCCTCGGTGTTGCTCCCGCGCCTCGCTCAGCCAGTGAGCGGGAACCGGTCTGTATGTGGGATCCGAACCCTCGGTGGGAGCGCCACCACACTCCCAAGCGGCACACTATAGCAGTGCGCCACCGGGCCGGCCCCCTTTCCAGCCTCTTATAGCAGCATGTTTTCAGGACAGTGCCTCTACCAAAGTGTAGTTTAAGGATCAATTACCTACATTTTTAATTTTTATCTAGACTCATACCATCAAAAAGAGACAGGCTATCTTATTTTTTATAATAATTTCCCAAAGTGCGTAACACAGTACTCTGCACAAGTAAGGGTCCAAGACAAGTTAATGAATTTCTGATAACTCCTGTAAGTTTTTCATCTCCTATTGGACCTAATGTAAACCTCACAAAAACCTTAATTTTAATATAAACAATATGCGGCAGAATTCAATTACTTTTAACATAATCTAGTTATTTTTTACATGCAGACTTGACCCAAAGCAATTTTTGTACTTTGGCTACAAAGAAGGAGTACAGAGAAGCTGGACTTTTGAAGAAACACATGCTCTCTGAAATGTCATATAATACTTACTTAGGGGAAAGCACCGGAGGACTGACAAAAGACCGAAGCGCATCTTTCACCATGTCTTGCATGAGATGAGTTCCAAAGACCTTCTTGTTATCCACCAGGAAAGTGGTCTTAAAAAAAATATTACATATCAGCAATGCTGTCACACACACAGTTCTCATTACTGTGACATAAGCATTCTTTATATAAATACCACAGAATACAACAGTGATTAAAATATGAGAAGCTGGTGGATTTTTAAAATCACTGCCTCCACAATGGGTACTACTTATTAATCCTTTTTAAAGGTGCATTCTGATGTAGGAGAATAAAAAATGTGTACAAATAAAATCTCCAAGTCAAGAGTAATAATATTGAACTGAACTAGTCAAAAGGAACTGACTGGTCTAAATATGTCAAAAGAGCTAATATACAAGAAAGGGCTTCATAAGTTATAAAGTATCAAATGGCTCTAAGTATCATTATTTAGTAATCATTATCTCTAATGAATGCTGTGTAATACATACAAACTTTCCGAAAATACAAAAAATGTATTTAAAGTAACGGTTTACATTTAATAATAATTTCTAATTAATTTCCTCCCCTTAACAACCCAAGTGTACTTTTTTAAATATACCGCATCTTATTTGATTTCCTAATACAGTTTTAAAATTTTATGTTTAAATTCACATATACTAAAATTTACATATTTTATTGTACAGTTGTATGTTTCTGACCAATGCATACTTGTTTAAGCAGTACAACAATCAAGACACAGAACTGCATCACCCCAAAAACATTCCGTCATGTGCTCCCTTTGTAGTCAAGCCCTCCCCCAACCCCAAACCTCTGGCAACCAATTCTGGTCTCCAATTCAATCGTTTTACCATTTCTAGCTTGCCATTAAGATGAAAGCATAAAGCCCTTTGAGATGCAGTAGAAATTCATTTGCATTGTTGAGTGTATCGACACTTCATTCCTTTGTATTTCTGAGTATTCCAATGTGGGCATATACCATAGTATGCTTATCCATTTACCAGCTCAAGAACATCTGGGTTGTCTCAGTTTTTGTGATCATGAACAGCCCTAAACATTTGCATAGAGGTTTCACTTCTCTTAGGCAGTCAACTAGTAGTGTAATTTACATGTTTAATTTTATACTATTTTCATCACCAATGCATACTCACCACTAGGTGGTATTGTCAGATTTCTTTTTTCTAAAGATATTCAGTAAAGGTAGATAGTATTTCATTGTGGTTTAATTTGCATTTCCCTAATACTAACCATGCTGAATATCTTTTCATATTGAATTTCAAGTCTTTTGTCCATTTTTAAAAACTGCCTGGTTGTTTTCTTGTTGAGTTTATAGAGTTCTTTATGTGTTCATTGTCAGACACATGACTTGCAAATATTTTTTCCCATACTACAGAGTCTCTCTTCATTTTCTTAAGTGTCTTTCACAGAATAAAAGTTTTAAATTTATTGATTTATCATTTTTTTAATGGATTTTGCTTTTTATGTTATACCTAACAACCTTCTGCCTTCCCCAAGGTTATAAAGATTCTCTACCCTTTCTACTAAAGTTTTCATAGTTTTGCATTTTATACTTAGGTTTATGACGCATTCTGCATCAATTTCTTTCATACCCCTGTCCAATTGTTCTTGCACCACTTCTGGAACAGACTATCATATCATTTCTCCATTAGTTTCCCTTTGCACCTCTGTCAAAAATTAATTGACCATATTACTAACTAATTATTTGGCCACATTAGTCAATCAATAAAGGATTATATACTATAATACTATATAATAAAGGACCAATTTTTTTTTTAAAGTACTTTTTTGGACTTTCCCCTAGGTTCCAATTTTGCCAATATCACACCTGTCTTATTAGAGTCAGGCAGTGTGGGTTCTCCAACTTTATTCCTTTTTTTTTTCAAAATTGTTTTAGCTGTTCTAGTCCCATTGCCTTTCCTTATAAATTTTACAATCGGATTGTTGACAGCTACTAAAAATTCCTGCTGTGATTCTGAGATTGCTTTGAATCTGCAGATCAATTTGGGAAAAATTAACAACTTAAAAATATCAGTTCTTCCAATCCATGAAAAAGGTATATGTCTTCATTTACTTAGGTCTTCTTTGATTTCTTTCATTAGTACTTTGCAGTTTTTCAGCATACAGGTCCTACACACAGGTTGTTACATTTATAACTAAGTATTTCATTTTTTGATGTTATTGTAAGTAGTACAGTTATAATAATTTTGATCTCCCATTTTTCACTGCAACTATATAGAAATACAACTGCTTTTTGTATAATGAACTCATATCCTGTGATTTTACTAAACTTATACATCGGTTCTAGGAGCTTCTTTGTAGATCCCTTGGCATTCTACACAGAATATCACGTCATCTGTAAATAGACATTATTTCTTCCTTTCCAATTTGTATACCTTTTACTTCTTTTTCTTGCCTTATTATAAGCACTGGTTAAGAATTCCAATGTTAAGAGTAGAGTGATGAGAGCACAAATCCTTGCTTTCTTCCCTATCTTAGGAGGAGAATAATTAGTCTTTTACCATTAAGCATGTTGTTAGCTGTAGGTTGTTCGTACATCCCCTTTATCTGGTTAAAGAAGTCCTCTTCTATTCTTAAATTTGCTGAGAGTTTTTAAATTATGAATAGATGTTGAATCTTGTCAAATGATTTTCTGAATCTACTGAAATTTTAGATTGTATGGTGAATTATACTGACAGATTTTCAAATGTTGTACCAGCCTTGCACTCCTGGGATAAACCCCAATTGGTCATTATGTATTATCTCTTTTCATGTATTGCTGGATTCAATTTGTCAATACTTTGTTAAACATTTTATGTCTACATTCATAAGAGAGCGTGTCTATAGTTTTCTATGTTTGCAATGTCAGTTTAGTTTTGGTATTGAGTTAATGCTGGCCTCATATTATGAATGTTCTTGGCTCTTCTATTTTCTGGAAGAGATTGTGTAAAATTAGCCTGAAGCTTTGTTAGGTTTTTAACTATGAATTTAATTTATTTAATATATACATGATTATTCAAATTATCTGTTTCTTTTTGAGTGAGTTTTGGTAGTTTGTATCTTTAAAAAAATTGACCCATTTTATCTAAGTTCTTGAATTTACAGACGCAGAGTTGTGTACAATATTCCCATATTATCCTTTCAATGTGTACAGGATCTACAGATACCCCCTTTCATTCTTGATATCAGTCATTTGTACCCACTCTCTTTTTCTTATTCTTTCTAGTTAGAGGTTCATCTAGTTAGAGTTTCCCTTATTGATGTTTTCAAAGAACCAGCTTTTGGTTACATTAATTTTTCTCTATTATTTTTCTGTTTCATATATTACTAACTTCTGCTCTATCTTCATTATTTCCTTCTTTTTGTTTGCTTTTATTTGCTCATTTTCTGGTTTCTTCAAGTGGGAGCTTAAATTAATAATTTCAGACTTTTCTTTTTTTAATACAAACATTTAATGCTATAACTTATAGCAATAGTGCTATAAGCACTATTTTAGTTACATCTCACAGATTGATATTATATTTTCATTTTCATTCAGTTCAAAATATTTTTGCATTTCCCTCAAGACTCCATCTTTGACCCAAGAATTATTTAGAAGTATGCTTAATTTCCATATATCTGAAGATTTTTCCAGATATCTTTCTCTTATTATTAGTTTAATTCCACAATGGGCAGAAAAATACTTTGTTTGATTCCAATTGTTTTAAAATTATGAAGATTTGTTTTATGGCCCAGGAAATGACCTTGATGAATGTCTAACACACTAAGGCAATATTTCAATTAAAAATATAGCACTAATGGTAGAATATCCTTTAAAGGCATCTACCTTTTGTTCCATCAATCAATAAAACAATGTCGATATACATATAATTTAATGTTTATAGAAGTATTTTTATACTGAGTGGAACTTACTTGTAACAGAGATCTTGAAAGAACACATGGTGATTGTTCACTAAATTCACAGAAAAAATCCTAATAAATAGAGAAAAAGCAATGTCATTAATAGATTAAATAAAAGCAGAAAATGTTTGAATATAGGGTGCAATTTTTCCTAGACCTTGTGAAAATGATATGTTACCAGAGTTAAAATATGACAAATGGTTGAAGGTCATTTCTACACGAGTTTTCTAACTGTATCAAAAGGGACAATGAATAATTTTAGAGCCTAAAAAAATTTTTTAAAGAACTTGTTGATAATAGAATTCTGCAAATACAAATATTAAATTTGTACACCATAAAAGCAATAATAGCCATATAGTCACCTCTCAGTATCCAGGGCAACTGGTTCTAGGATCTCCCTCAGACACCAAAATGCACAGATGCTCAAGTCCCTGATAATAAAATGGCACGGTATTTGCATATAACCTACGCACACCCTGCCATATACTTTAAATCATCTGTAGGTTATCTGTAACATCTAATACAATGTCCTGGCTATGTAAATAGTTGTTACACTGTTGTTTAGGGAATAACGACAAGAAAAAAAGTCCACATTTCAGTACATATGCAATTTCTTTTTAATATATTTTCAATCTGCAGTTGGTTTACTCTACAGATGCAGAAGCTCCGGATGACTGTAAAACTTTACTAAGTAATGGCAGAACTTTAGTCCCTAGTTCACAGAAATAAATACCAAGTAACCAGGTCAACTGGATTCACATTACTGACTGTTGCTGACTGTAGGGAAGACCAAATGATTTGGGTTTATATTCAGAAAAAGAGATGAGAAAATACACTCACATGTTAACATCTTCCAAATTTTATAGATAAGTAAAAGTGCATGTATGTATTTTACTATTTGGATTTGAGTTTGTTCAATATAGTTATCTGGGCTTAGGAACGAACACCTATGGCACTGCTGTAGGCTGGCAGTGTGAGAACAAAAGATACACAACTCACAGCCTCCTCTCCCAGTACGAGGAACAGGAGGTGCTGCCCACATGACTATCGCTGTGGAAAACACTCCCAGACAAACAGCACTTTCCCCGCTGAGCCCTCTACTGCAGCCTACGGATCCTCCTGAGCAGATTTCAATAACTCAGCTTTGGTATTCAAGATGAACCTATTTGCCATTCCAACTCCATTCAAGAAAGGCAATACTACAGCTGGACTTGGGACATTCCTGGTATCTTTATTGTGTGGGGTTCCTAAAATAAATGGGGGGAAAGTGGGGGTGGGGGGTGGGGGGGAACTTTTTCTCCTTGATCTGCTCTCCTTTCTGGTTATCATCTCATGAACAGTCAACCACCATGTTTAAATTCCTTCCTCTTTTAGAGAAAACGAGCCTGCCTTTTCAGTTACATTTCCTTTCTTTATGACCACTTGTTCCAGTTCCTTCATTAGCTTCTCTTCTTCATCCCAAACATTAAGTAGACATGTCCTTTGTCTGCTTTTGTTCTACGCTTCTACCCCACACTCATGATCTCCAAGGGTAAATGTGAGTTCTGCCAAAATCTACGAAGTTTTTCTGGTCAATTCACTCGTTCACAGTTGACTTTTAAACCTTGTTCACATTCCTCAAAGTAAATATTCCCCATCAGAGACACCATATCCCATTCTGCATCACAAGGGAAATAAGTCATCAGTCCAACAGGTAACCCCTCAACTTCAGCCTCTAACTCCACCCACATCTGCACCCAGATCCTTTCCTTGCCTTACACTTGTACTGAAAACCCCAGCTTCTTCCAGGAACATGAACACCCAGTCAATTATCCATCCTCCACTCTCCTAGATACTAAAAGTCTCCCTCTTAGGGCTGGCCAGCTGGCTCAGTTGGTTACAGCACGGTGTTATAACACCAAGGTCAAGGGTTCAGATCCCCGTACCAGCCAGCCGCCAAAAAAAAAAAAAAAAAAAAAAAAAAAATTAAAATTCTCCCTCTTTAGTGGACCTTTCCCATCTACATTTAAACAGTCAAGTTTCTCCCATCTTTAAAAAGAAAGAAGAAAAGACTGTCACATGCTCCACACATTTCCCTCTCACCCACTGCCTTCTCAGCAAACTTTCCAAAGGAAGTGGCTGTGCCCACTCTCTCTACTTACTCGACTCCCACTCATCCTCGGCACGTGCTAACTTTGCACTCTGCACCACTGTCCCCTGGCCCTAAATCCAACGGACATTTGTTTTGAGTTTATTCATCTTTTTCATTTGACTTGTCGGCAGGACTTCCTTCTTGAAAAACAGTTTAACTGCTTAGACTACCTTCTTTTCTCAGTCTATACACTTTCTTCCTCACAATTTTATCGTTGCTCATGTTTCAGTTACTACCCATATTGTAATAATTCCAAATTATATCTGTAGCACAGAACTCTAAATTCTATCCATACATATCTACTAAGTAGATACCTAGTCAATATCTCTACTTAAATATTTCAAAGGCACCTCAAATTCAACTTCAGTAAGATACTTACACCTGGTCCTCTTTGAGAGTCCCCCCATTTCAGTGAAGAGCCCAAGAGCACATCTAGACTTACAAGTCAGAAACCAGAAAACCTTCCTGAGAACTTTCTCATGCCCCATATTTAATTCATCACCAATACTCTGACAATTCTAGCTTACACAAAGCTCTAACCTTACATCTCTCTCCCTTGGACTATAGTACCCACTTTCTTAATTTATCTTCCTATGTTTACACTGGTCCATTTCCAATCTTCTTTCTACAGTGCAGCCACTGCATCTCTGCAAATTGATATTACGTCACTACCCAACCCACAGTGATACTGCATAAAAGCTCTAGTGGCTTTTGTTTGCTCTATGATAAAGACCAAAATCCTTCATGTGGCCTAAATGGCCTTGCTTGGACTGCCGCCCTCTCTAGTCTGACCAAACTCTACACCACTCCATCACTCTATACTTTACTGGCTTTTAGTTTCTCAAGTGTATCATGTTCTTTTGCACCACGAGGAACATTCAACTTCCTTCACCTGAATTGCCAACCTACCATCCTAATTAATGTCTTTCTAACTTTTAGATCTGAGCTTTACCTTCACTTCCTTAAGAAAGCCTTCCTTGGTCATCCAGGTCAGTTCCTTCATTTTACATTATATGTTCTAGTTCCTTTCTTTCATTCCACTTACTTTGATTTGTAATTCTATAATCATTTTTATAATTATTTGATCAATTTCTCTCTCACACTAGACTGTATGCCCTATGACAACTTGGATAATATGCCTGTGCTCATCAATGCACAAAGAAAATGCCCAAAGATATTTGCTGAACTGATGAATGTAGGTATACTCACTTTCACAGCTTTATCCATACTCCATTTCTCCCTTTCTTATTGCTAGTACATATCTCTAACAGATTACATTGTATAAAGTGCATTGTTTACTGCATCTCAAATAGGTATCCTTCCTAATTACTCAATAGCTGTCAAAAGTATCATATTCTGGGTTTCTACTCTCCAAGTTTCTCTTCACTAATTTCTCTACCTTCTTTCTGCCTTACCAAGATGGTGTTTTCCTTATCTGCAAAATACCAAAAACTCTGAAAATGCAGAAAAACGCAAAGAATAAACTATCATCCAGTATTTCACCATCCTAGAAAGAGTCAGAATTAACACCGTGGTATTTTTTACATCAATCATTTGAACTGAATTTGTCTCCATCTCTGACAATGTTTTCTTGTGTGTGTGTGAGAATATATAGGTGGATATATATTCTTAAACATAACTTGACATTCATAAACATTTCCCCATGTCATTACTTCTCTATAACATGCTTTTTAATGGCTGCATGACGTATATTCTACACATACCATAGATTATATAGTGTTATTACCACTGGGTATTTAAACTGTTCCTAGTTTCTCAAGATTACAAACAATGATGCCACAAACACATTTTAAGTGCACCACTGCATATATCTCAAATTTTATGCTAAATCTCTAGAAGGAGAGCTGTTGGGTTAGAGAATACACATTTCAAGACTGCTGAGATAGAGCCACAGGTGTGTGGAAGAATGGCTACTTCCCTTTACCAACATTAAGTATTACTATACTTTTCAATTTAGTTGTTATATTTCTTCAATTACTAGTGAGATTACATACTTTTCACGTTTCTTTCTTCCTAAATGTGAACTGGCAGTTCACATCCTTTCCCAATTTTCCATTGGGATGATTATCTTTATCCTACTTTTATGTAAGTACTCTTTATAATTTGGCACTTTATCCCAATATTTGCAAGTTTCCTACACAGACACACCAGACTACCTGATCCCTTACCCTTCCTTAACTTTAGCCTCTTCCTCTACTCCTGGCCTCTGCCACACTCTCCCCACTACTACCACCAATTCCTCTGTCCCACGTCTTCAGGTATCCAGAGTCTTCTCTCACACCTCCAGTTCCAGCAGTCCAGGCCTTGCTCCTCAGTCCCCCTCTACTGGGGAATGCCATCATGCAGTCATCCCCTGACAAGGCAATCCAAAAACTTCTGCCAGAATATCTAGGACCAAGGCGAGACTGTCTAGGGTTGAGGAAAATACTGAGTTACTCTGATGCTCTAGATTGCATCTGATGACAACAGTCAGAGTAGACAGGAGGGTGTGACAGGTACAATGATGGATGAAAGTTGAATCCATAACCACTAGGTTTTGGCTCGCTCAGCCAGTGAGCGGGAACCGGTCTGTATGTGGGATCCGAACCCTCGGGCGGGAGCGCCGCCGCGCTTCCCAAGCGGCGCACTATCCAGTGCACCACCGGGCCGGCCCTAACCACTAGGTTTTAATGCATATGAGTAATCTTTTACAGACCTTTTGGCTAAGATAAAGTGTAACATATATGGGTAATGATTAAAAACTAATTATGGAGAAAACCACTAATACTGTGACTGATTATGGATATTAGAGATTTAAATTTAACTAAAACTAAAGATTTGGTGTATTTATATAACAGTATTATTTATAGTAATTTATGAGAACTGTTTGCTATGTATGCTTAATTCTCACGTAGTACAATGATAAAATATAAATGTGGAATAAGTACTCGAGGTTTCATTTGATCGGTCTATACTTACCAGTCAAGCTTCTGGCTCAAGATTCTCATCACCTTTCACCTGCATTACCCTGTTGGCCTACTAACACAAGTGTGACTTTCACATGCATCATTTCACTTCCCTGCTCAAGAACACACAACAGTTCATAATCCAATCATGACTAAACATTGGGGTTTTTGCAATTTTTGCTCCACCTTAACTACCCACACCTACTCATCCAACTTTTCAAATAACTCAACATGTGGCCACTGATCCACTAGAATGCCCTTCTTACTAATTTGACAGTCTGTGATCACTTTTCTCATACTCCTAGAAAAGTCCTTTCTCTTTTTTCATTATCAATACTCTACTCACTCCTCAAGACTCAGACCAAATTACAACTCCTACATTATACTTTTTTATTCCAATTCATATTGATCTTCACCTTTTCTAAAATTCAGTTGCATTTGCAGACAACAGGTATGCATTAGTTTCATCTAACTAAAGGGGTAAGATGTAAAAATGGACCCAGTCATTTTTTCTAAGTTTCATTCCCAATTACACTGTATGTGTCATTTCATACTGTCCTCATAAATCTTAGAGAAATATCAATTACACCATTCTAGGTACGGATCTAGTTGTAAATTATTAATCTGATCCATTTATTGTAAACAAAACTCCAAAATTTGGGCATTTTGATACTCATGAAAGCTTACACACATGAAACTTACATACCCAGAAAAACTTATATACATAATCTCCATCAAGGGTACACCCAAAATAGCAGTCACTGACTATAATTTAACCTAGGAGTAAGAGTTTTACTCTACACAGAGCTAGGAGAGCAGTGACTCAAGAGGCAGCGACTGGTAATAGAAAAGCACACAGAACCACAGAACCACAGGACCAGGGACAGCAATGAAAATAGACCAGATTCGGAGAAATAAAAACTGAGTAAGAATGCAGAATAGAAGACAGAGGAAGGAACGAGACGTAAACCAAAGAGCCAAGCAGTAGTTTACATGGACAGGTAAGACACTGGTCACAAAGAAGTTCAGTAATTCATTTAAAAATAAGAACCTACTATACAGAGTCAAGCAAAACAGATTAAGACACCAGCTCCAAGAAAATCTTGATACAAAAGGTCTCATTAATAAAAAGTTTCAGATATGCTCCATGTTGTGCAGAGGGCTAAACACAGGGTAAAGAGGTAGAGTCAGAAAGATGGATGGGGCCGGCCCAGTGGCGCACTGCTACAGTGCACTGCTTGGGAGTGCGGAAGTGCTCCCGCTGAGGGTTCGGATCCCACATACAGACCGGTTCCCGTTCACTGGCTGAGCGAGGTGCGGGCGCAACGCCGAGGGTTGCGATCCCGTTGCAGGTCCCGGTCTGGTACGGGCGCGACACTGAGGGTTGCGATCCGTTGCCAGACACGAAAAAAAAAAAAGAAAGATGGAAATATTAAACCGGCAATGGGTGGGAAAGATTCTGACAACTTTATCTTGTTCCCTCTTTGCTTTGGCCTGCAATACTTCATAATGAATGAAACAAACAAACAAAGCCCTTTTCCTTTAATATTCTCAAAGCTTTGATAAATGTATATTAAAGAAACAACCACGTTACCAGAGTAAAAAACCCTCCCTGTACTACTGGTTAGCCTTCATATGTACAGGCCAAAATTACTGACCAATGTGGGTCACAGGCAGAAAGTATCAGAAGTCTATGAATCTGCCCCTTCAATGGCTGCCATAATCACCCCCATCTCTCAATCCTAAACCAGCTCTTACAGAGCCAAAGCCAGAAAAAAGCTTATTGAGCCATCTGTACAATCAAGTTCTTTCATACGAGATCCTGCAGCTGGCTGAAAAACATCCAAAGGATCACTGACATTGCCTGAGCTACCTACCCTGGTTAGAACCAATATGAATTCCCTGAGGTGCCTGGAATGGGCCATGGTCTCCTCAGAGGACTTTGTGAAAATGATTGGTTATAATGAAAAACTACTTATCCCTCAGTATCAGGAGCCCATCAAGACCCAAGTCAGCCTTGTGTCTCGATTTTTAAAAAAAAAGTCAATTCATCTACCAAGAATAAAGGAACAGAACTGGTAAAACAACAACACACACTAAGAACATATTACTCGATGGGGTATAAAAGAATAAAGTAGGTTGCTTACACTTAAAGATCTTATAATTATCTGGTGAGCACAAATATATATTCATGTAAAAATTAGAATCAGAAAAGTAGATGGAGGAGGAAGAGTAGGAAAATCTCTGTTCTAATTCCAGATATGCCACTATGGTCATTTCATTTGGTCACAAGCCCTCTAAACCTTAGTTTGTTTAGCTATAAAATGGATTGTTAAATGAACTGGCTTATGTCTATGATCTTTCCTCCTACCCTTAAGATCCTGTGATTCTTATGACAGAATAAGGGAAAGCTACTCAAAATAAACACAACAGAAAGTAGTAAGTTCATAATTAATAAAATTTTCAGTAAGGAATGAAGACTTAAGCTGGGCTTTAATCACAAAGAATTAATGAAAGGGAAGATAAGGATATTACAAGAAAGAGCATAAACAAAAACACAAATCTTTACTGACCATCAACTATATACCAGAGACTGCAGCCAAATGCTGGGAATATGAACCAGATACTTTGTGATCTCAAAAACATGGGTACAGTAGCAACCTGCAACCAAAAAGACTTCACAGGGAAAATGACATGGGGCTAGGAATTATGAACTTGAGCATGCCAGGTAACAACAGACATATGCCTATTTATGTATAGTTAAGCAACACATGCCATTATCCTTCCGTCCTAAGAACAACAGTGTTATTTTACATATTTTCTACCTTCCTACTAACCTTATTATGTACAGCACTATAACCTTACCAACTAAAAAGCTTCAACCCTAAATGTTTTAATATTCCCCAAATAAACCTTATTTTTCTATATTTTAAGCCACAAAAAAGATTAATCCAAAATATGGTAGCTTAGAAATGTGCATATTCTTTTACCCAGCAACGTCGTTTTTAGGAAATTTATCTTTAGGGGAAAGGCAATACCTAATATAAAGATTTACCTACAAAGGTGTTCATCTTAGTATTGTTTACAATAGTGAAACAATGGAAATGAACTAAACATAATTTCATTTGAATAAACTAAAAAATCCTGCAATATATACTTACAATGGAATACCACACAGCCATTAAAATAAAGCAGAAACATGTATATTTGTTGACATGAAAAAATAAGATGTCCATGATGTAAAAATTAGTGATTAACCAAAGCAGGTTAGCAAACACCACAATCCCATTTTTAAAATACTCCTACACACACTTACAAATATATATATGTGTGTGTGCATATATGCATACATACGTGCACACGCAAATACAGTTATGCATTGCTTAACAACAGGGACACATTCTGACTTAAAATACTCCTACACACACTTACAAATATATATATGTGTGTGTGCATATATGCATACATATGTGCACACGCAAATACAGTTATGCATTGCTTAACAACAGGGACACATTCTGACGAAGGCATCATAAGGCGATTTCGTTGTTGTGAACATCACACAGTGTACTTACACAAACCTAAGTGGTACATATATTTATAAATTTTTTTTCATATGTAAAACCAAACGTCCCAGCACCATTAGTGAATATCAATCATTTCTCCTACTTGATCCTCAATGCCAATATCAAGTACCATATATCAGCTTTCTGTATACGATCCATTATACTCTCATGGGACTACCGTCACATAATGCAGTCCGTCGTTGACTGAAACAACATTATGCAGTACATGACTATACATATTTATATAAAAAGTTTTAAAGACAGAATGCAGGGTTTAAACCCTATTCTTAAAACGGGTGAATTAGGTAACCTCTCTAAACTTTATCTTCTTAATCTCTAAAATGGATAATATAAAATCCTTATGAGGATTAAACAGAATGTTATGTGTGTATGCACACACACACTCACACTACTTAATCCTCTAGTTATCATAGAAAATAGGTCACCAGTATTATTTATACTCAGAACAGCCGGTCTCTAAAAAGCAATAAACTACTCTGTTATTAAACCAAAGTTATATTCCAGAAGAGATTTGTACTTACCAGTATACAATGTAAGTTTGTTAAATTCACAACTTCACAGACAGTTTTTATTCTATCTATTAATCTTGCAAAATAGTTGACCATTTCTTCCCTTTTAATTATTTTTGCATATCGAGGGAAGGTCGGTGGAAGTAGTCTCTGGTTAACAAGGGGCTCAAAACCCATCATAATTGGATGATCTAAAAAAAAAAAAAGTAAGATTTCCAATGTTTCTCTGAATTTTAAATCACAAATGCTATTAATGATAAAAAGACAAATGCCAAACAAATTGTAATCACAAAATCCTCTACATGAATGAAGCTATTTCAAAAAGTTCATGGAAAAATAGAATTAAAAGATAATACGAATCTTTCCATGAACTTTTTGAAGAAGCCTCATATTAACCTCTGAAATTAATACAGCTCTCCTGCACACTGTAGGGTTTTTAGCAGTATCTCTTATGTCTTCTTGGTAGATTCCAGTAGCACCCCCTAATTGTGAAAAACAACTGCATCTAGAATGTCTCTGTGAGGCCCCAGTTAAGAAACACTAGTCTAGACAAATAAAATAATAATTATAATTCAGTGTGGATAAGGCCAGGATGTAACAGGGGCACCTATATTCATGATAAAATGAGAGGAAAGACTTCCTAGAAGAAGTGAAATCTAAGGAAAGGCCTAAATGACCAGAAGTTAGCCTTTCAAAGGACAAAACATTAGTCAAGACAAAGTATTCCAAGAATATCGAAGGCCCGGAGAACAGAGAATATGGCTACCTTTTTTTTTTTTTGCCTCAGAGAGCTGCAATTTCCAAGTCCTAACTTCTCCAAGCTCAGAAAGTAACAACAGATGCATATAAACAGACTGAGGACAAAGCTTCTATGCATAAACTTGGAAGTTATCTGTGTGCTCTTCTCCACTCTCCACATACATTTAAAGTTTTCTCCCACATTTTTCTAGACATCGTCCAAGTAAATGGTTAATTATTAAAGGGTTCCTGATAGCTATTTTTTAGTTTCAGCTGTTGTTGAATCTCATGCGTAGGGACTTAGTAACCATCCTGTACGAGACATCATAGGTTGCTTGATTAGAAAAGAGGGTAAGAACCAAGATATAATAAAAGACTCAAGCAATTATTCAGGACATAGACAACAGTTGAGCAAGAGAGGGGCTAAAAGCTAGGAAGGAGTTTGTGTTTGGTTTCAAGGCAACAGAAACTATAAAAAGTGAAAAGCAGCTTTATCAGACCCAGTCTTCTCCCAGAATAAACTGCTCTAACAATTTCCCATTGTACTTCGTATCTCTACGACACTATTAGTCACAGACTGTCTTATATTAAAATAAGCTGAACAGGCTCTGATGCCCCTTACTGAATGAACTCAGAAAGAAACAATTCACACCACCTTCTACCTAGCATGTGCTCAATAAAGTTTTCCTCAAAATTTTTGAGTTGCATACAGATCAGACAAGATAACTTCTACGCTTCCTTCTGATTTTACACGTCTGTAATTTTACAAAATTATCCTGGTTTTCCTATTATAATATGTTATGTATGAAAGCTAAAAATCACTCTTAGTACAAGAGTGCCAAATAAGATTATTTTCCTCTCACACTAGCACTCTTTTAAGGTCTAGCTATTATTTTCAAAACACTGTTAACACACTAAAGTATTTGAGTTACTAAAATTCCTGTTAGATCACTGGTCTTTATTAGTAATAGCAGAAAAGTACTACCAACAGCACAAGGCCACTGGATAAAAGATTTATAGTAACAACGTACTGAGCAGAGTAAGTTATTCTAAAAGTAAATTAGATGTCAAAATTAAAGATCTAGAAATGTAGTAGTCAAAAGAGATAGAAATATTACATAATGTTTATACAACACGAGTTACATGGGCAACTTATAGTTAGACTTATTAAAATCTTGAGTTTTAGATGCCCTGAAGTCGAAAGGAATTCTGGAAAATAATGCAGAAGCTGCTGAGGTTTGGTTATGTTATTCTGTACTTGACTATTTGATTTCCTGTTATAAGAAGTTATAATATTATGCTAAATGAAATAAGCCAGACACAAAAGGACAAATACTGTATGATCCCATTTACATGGAACAGAACAGTCAAATTCATAGACAGAAAGTAGAGCAGTGGTTACCAGAGGCAGCGGAGAGAAAGGAATGAGAGTTAATGTTTCAAGAACAGATACAGAGTTTCAGTTTGGGAAGACGAAAAAGTTCCAGACATGGATGGTGGTGAGAGTTCCACAACAACGTGGAAGTACTTAATGCCTCCAAATTGTACACTTAAAATGATTAAAATGGTAAATTTTAGGGCTGGCCCGGTGTTGCACTCGGTAGAGTGCGGCGCTTGGGAGCGTGGAGGCGCTCCCGCCGAGGGTTCGGATCCCATATAGAGACCGGTCCGCTCACTGGTTGAGCGCGGTGCGGGCGCGACACCGAGGGTTGCGATCCCGTTGCCAGTCGCGGTACGGGCGCGACACTGAGGGTTGCGGTCCCATTACCGGTCACGAAAAAAGACAAAAAGGAAAAAAAAAATGGTAAATTTTAAATAATGTATATTTGACCACAATAATAAAACGTTATAAAAAGGAATTAAACCACAACTGTTAAACTCAAGGCATGGCCTCAAAATTCTAATCATGGGTCAGAATAACCTAGTGTGTAATATTATGCAAATCTATATATTTTGACATTTTTTATACATTTTTTGAATTGGAAATGCATGTGAATGATAAAAGTTTCAAACACAACAAAAGGGTGTACAATAAAAAGCAAGTCTCCTGCCCACTTGTGATCGTCAGTTTGTCTCTTGAGAACTAACTACTACTAAAAGCTTCTTCCATGTGTGTCGTATAACTTCGTATAATGTATGCTATACGAAGTTATTACGAGACTCAGACCAAATTACAACTCCTACATTATACTTTTTTATTCCAATTCATATTGATCTTCACCTTTTCTAAAATTCAGTTGCATTTGCAGACAACAGGTATGCATTAGTTTCATCTAACTAAAGGGGTAAGATGTAAAAATGGACCCAGTCATTTTTTCTAAGTTTCATTCCCAATTACACTGTATGTGTCATTTCATACTGTCCTCATAAATCTTAGAGAAATATCAATTACACCATTCTAGGTACGGATCTAGTTGTAAATTATTAATCTGATCCATTTATTGTAAACAAAACTCCAAAATTTGGGCATTTTGATACTCATGAAAGCTTACACACATGAAACTTACATACCCAGAAAAACTTATATACATAATCTCCATCAAGGGTACACCCAAAATAGCAGTCACTGACTATAATTTAACCTAGGAGTAAGAGTTTTACTCTACACAGAGCTAGGAGAGCAGTGACTCAAGAGGCAGCGACTGGTAATAGAAAAGCACACAGAACCACAGAACCACAGGACCAGGGACAGCAATGAAAATAGACCAGATTCGGAGAAATAAAAACTGAGTAAGAATGCAGAATAGAAGACAGAGGAAGGAACGAGACGTAAACCAAAGAGCCAAGCAGTAGTTTACATGGACAGGTAAGACACTGGTCACAAAGAAGTTCAGTAATTCATTTAAAAATAAGAACCTACTATACAGAGTCAAGCAAAACAGATTAAGACACCAGCTCCAAGAAAATCTTGATACAAAAGGTCTCATTAATAAAAAGTTTCAGATATGCTCCATGTTGTGCAGAGGGCTAAACACAGGGTAAAGAGGTAGAGTCAGAAAGATGGATGGGGCCGGCCCAGTGGCGCACTGCTACAGTGCACTGCTTGGGAGTGCGGAAGTGCTCCCGCTGAGGGTTCGGATCCCACATACAGACCGGTTCCCGTTCACTGGCTGAGCGAGGTGCGGGCGCAACGCCGAGGGTTGCGATCCCGTTGCAGGTCCCGGTCTGGTACGGGCGCGACACTGAGGGTTGCGATCCGTTGCCAGACACGAAAAAAAAAAAAGAAAGATGGAAATATTAAACGAACCGGTCTGTATGTGGGATCCGAACCCTCGGCGGGAGCGCCGCCGCACTTCCCAAGAGGTGCACTGTAGCAGTGCGCCACCGGGCTGGCCCCTCTTTGGTGTATTTTCTGATAATTGAAAAGTTTTCTTTTAGTAGTTAATTTTATAGCTGTAACTTTATTAACATCTCTAATGTTTTATTTCTTCAGACAGGTATCTATTAATCCTCTTACTCACAATAAACAATAATAACGTTAAAGACTTCCCTCCACCTCTTTTTGACCACCAAATTTGAATTATCTTATCTCTATCATCAGTTACCTTCATATCTTGAAATATATCTACATCTCTGTAATAGATTTATCGACCCTACCCAGTATCTTTGGACCCCTGCAATATAAAAGAAAATCAGTCCTCTCCCACTTTACTTCTTGACTTTTGTGTTTTTTGTTTGTTTGGTTTCTGTTTTGTTTGTGTTTTTTGTTGTTGTTCAAATTCTTTGTGGAGAATTTTTGCAATATAAAAGAAAATCAGTCCTCTCCCACTTTACTTCTTGACTTTTGTGTTTTTTGTTTGGTTGGTTTCTGTTTTGTTTGTGTTTTTTGTTGTTGTTCAAATTCTTTGTGGAGAATTTTTTTTTTTTTTTTTAAATATCTTCCTGCATACTCTAAAACGCACAGTGTGAATTTCTTTCCTTCAAAAACAGTTGTGAGCCTGGTCAAATTATGTGAAGTCTTCAGAAGGTCTTTGGAAACACTGCCTTAGGTTTCAGCCAAATGAGTCACAGAAGTTGGTCGTGAACTACTACAAAGTTACAGGAGATCTAATTATTATCCAACAGTTACTAGAAAAGCATTGAGAACACCAGCCAGACAGCCAGACAGAGTAGTGGAAGAGCAGATGCTATTTTAGTCAAAGGATTTCCATATATATGACTCTACTTTTACAGACAGTAAACTTATGCTTAAATAATTATTTTAAGGGCACTCTAATATAAATACAAGTCTCACTAATTTTAATCTTTTCTGACTCACGAATGCATGAAAATACCATAAACACTATTCAAACTTACTTCATTAGTATGTAAATAAGATATATTACAAACGGGAAGAAAATACAAGATGTCTCTTTAGCATGGTAAATCTCTGAATATAAATAAGTAATATTTCACTGGCCTACAATTAAACAGTTATTGAAATCGTTACCTATGTTCGTCATCTCGCCCTCGAGGTCAGACAACAGTAACATACATGATTTACACAAACTGATCTCTACACATACAGCAATGGCATACCTGTAATAATGACTCTGCTACTATCTTCCCCTCACACAATACGACTAGGAACGGCCTGACTCTTGCCATCTAGTGCTGCTTTTTCTCATTCATCACTTAGCAACTCCCACCAACAGCATTTCTCTTGGTCCCTAGGACACAGCATTTTGAAAAACATCTCTCTAGTGGTTGTTGGGCAAGCTGGTTTGCAGCACACTTAACACCTCAGTAACTGCTAAAGTCAATTCTTTTGGGGTGGGTGGCATGCTGTGATCTACTAACAAGCTATACACTCACTATACATATATATATATAGAGAGAGGTATATAAAACTGTACACATGTATACTGTGTTCCTAATGTGCAACTTTATAAAAGGAACATTATTTCCTGCTAGCTATAACAAACAAGCTCAAGTAAAGTTTTAACAGTTTTCTTCAAGATGTTATATTTTCCCCCAATGAAATGGCCTATGTGTTTCAGCAACTTCTAGAGGTTTATTCTAGACTGCCAGAGGTGAAAAAGAAATCCCATAAACTCATCTTCTGCAAAGGGTGGTTACAGATCCTGACCCAGTCTTTCTACCTCCTCAACGAGGAAGCTGACATCAGACCAGGTAGTACCTGTGTTAGAGATGAGAATCCTGAAGAAGCTGGCCTTGCCTCCCTGAGGCTAGTAGCCAAACACAGTCGTACCTGACTCCATCATCAGGGCTTTGATTTTTGGAGTGACCATGTGTAGTTTTTCCCATCACTCAGGGCCATCTGAACACCCCTGAGGCTTTGTGGAATATATCACAAACAGACATTTGAGTGCTCAGGTTCACCATTGAAAATCTTCTCAAATTCTTCTGTTTTTAATCTGGTATAGAGATATTCAGCCAGTTACAGGCATGTGTTGACCTGATTTTCAAATCCACTGTGTGGGCCCTTTGCTTTCCACATTAGCCAGAACTTGAAGATGTCCACGTGGCAGCCATACTGAATTGCCTTGTCCCCAGTGTCGTGTCGTAGAAGACAACATACTGCTTGTCTGGCTGGAAGACGTAGTAATCCTGGGCACATCTGGCTGTATTCTTGGAGTATAATCTCTTCCTTGACAAGAATGGCAGAGAACTGCAACAGCATAACCCATCATCTTATGAGGGTTCCAAGTGACTAAAGTGGCCACTGACACGCAGCCAAAGGTTATATTTCTCACATGTATCTGCAGTCTCCTGTATCGGATCATTACTTCGGGATCAAAGCTCCATACAGAGTCATGCCAGAAGTTGCAATGACATAAAAAGAAATATATCCTTTTTGCTTGGCTTCAAGAATTTTTGCCTCAAAATCAGCTGGAATTATCCTCCCTCTTTCATTGCACTTTATCAAAATCACATTATCAAAATCACATTGTCAGTTCCAAAGCCAAGTGCAGCTCCAGCTTTCTTTATGGAATAGTGACTGTGTTCTGAGGTGAAGAGGACCAGTTTGGGCAGGGTCAGCATGCCCTTTGTCTTAACTTTCCTACTTCTTGACTTTTGTTATACTATTATTTTTATAATGTCAAGGTGCATAACACTTATGTTACACTGTACGTAGTAAAATCAACTTCCACTGCTGTTTTAACAGTGGTTCTACATCGAAATAGAAGTAATGCTCACTGCCTGTCCTTCTCATACAGCTTTTCCATTCCTGTCTCAGTAGGCTGAATTTCATTCTTAACATCAATCTTTCTCCCCCAGGAAAAAGTCATGGGAAAAATACTCCTTGAGTTGTTGTTAGTTTAAAAATATTTCTCCGATGTCACTTAAGAGATACTAGGAATGGGTATAAAATTCTTGAGTCACAGTTCTTTATGGGAGGACTTTGTAGATATTGTTCCACTACTTTCTATGTGGAACACTGAAGCCAGGATGCACACATAATTATTGCTTTAGATCTTAAATAATTTACTAGGCTATATCTTACTATTAATAATCCCTTATCAATTTTCCCTGGAACACAATATATTCTTTCAATTATCCCTGTGGATTTAATTCTATTCTCTTCTTTCTAGAAATGTCTAGCATTTTTAACGTTTTTTCTGCTCATTATATGCTTGTCTTAACAGACATATTTATGAGTATATTGATTCTTCTGTGACTATTACTTTCTCACTAATACTTCAAATCTCCTTTGTTCACTACCATTTTGTTTAGTTTTTCCCTCAGTCCTGACTTACATGTCTTTACAGCTTTTCAGCAACGTCTTTTTGTTATTTCCAATGAGGTCTTCACTTTCAGGATTTCTCTTGTACTTCTTTTCTGAATTCTGCCTACTCACTTTTACTCCCCTCTCTTATTCATTATTTTTTCCATTAGTCCTAATATTTCTGCTTTCCGCTCTTGTTCTATAAAGGCCATTTTATTTTTTAATAAATTCTTTGATTTTTTGCAGAAAAATATTTCTGGTCTGTGTTTTTCATCTGCCTTTTGTTTTTTGCTCATTCCTTCTAGGAATATTTGTGTATAAATACTGCGTACTTTCTTTTGTGATTACAACATCACTGATTATGAAATTCCTAAATCAGTTTATTGGGTGAGGTATTAGAATAGTACTCTAAACTAGCAGGAAGCCTCACTGACTTGCAGTTAAGCCCCATGTGACATGCCTGTGTGAAAACACAAGAGAGGTTACCCATTTCTTTTACTGACAAAGATTACCAGTTACTAGATTACTAACATCCACAGTATGTCTTCTATCTTGCAGCAGGAACAAAGTTAGCACAAGTACATGTTTTCTGGTATAGCTCCACATCCTTTGCCTCTCCAGGGTATTAATCACATAGTTCCCACAGCCAGCCTGAGTACTCTGCACTTGTGATTATTCCAAAGAATCGATGGTTTTGTCTTTCAGGTTATGCCAACTACTTTGAGAATACTGTCTTTTGCAGGTCTACTTGGGTTTACACCAAGAAAATCTAGGAATCCATCCTTTGTTGTGGGGGGATTGGAAGGTGGCTGGCCAGTGTGGGCCGGCCTTGACATTGCTGTTATCAGCACCATGCTCTCCCAGGTGGCTAACCAGCCAGCCCAAGTATCCATTCTTAATGTTCTCCCTCTCCTGTGTCTCACTGTTAACTCTGTTTGGCAGCCCTCCTATTTTGATTCGGGTTTATACATGCTTGCTACTTTTTAAGATGTTAGAAGAACTCTATTTCTCATATTCCTTATAGTTTTCAGTTGGTTTTAAAGAGAAGCATCAAAGAGATCTTCACTGTACCATCCCCAAACCAGAAATCTTCTAGATCACACACACACAGGCACATTATGTGTGGGTGTGTATAGATTTTCTTTAAAGAAAAAAATTTGAATTAGAAGACAAAACATCTCAAGTTCCTGGCACTAACACACATGCCTATTCATCTCTAATGGGTTGTGATTTTAAAATGAAGTCAGCTCCACCTCTGTTCTACAGTACACTGCTAAGCTGAGCAAATTAAGCCAACTGGGTTAAAGCAGCATAGTTTCTGTTTCAGCACCAAGGTCAGTCCTCAGGAGGTTGAAGGGGCCATATTACAGTGATTTACCACTGTATTCTAAATCATACTTCAATCTATTTTTAATACATACTAATTTTTACTAAGTTCCTTTTTTTCATTCATACATCATATAGCTCAAGAATTAAGCAGTTGAACAAGGTTTTTTTTAAAACCATCAATTTTCTGCCCAACCCCATCATTTCTGTCTTCCCAGAAGTGTTCTCTTACACTTCCTCTTAGCTATTTCTTTTGATATTTACATACATATTGCCAAATAACAAGCTCACAGTACTACTTCATATTTCTCAGTTTTACACATTGTCTCTGACCTCCTCCTCCACCTCTCTTACACTTCCTCTTAGCTATTTCTTTTGATATTTACATACATATTGCCAAATAACAAGTTCACAGTACTACTTCATATTTCTCAGTTTTACACATTGTCTCTGACCTCCTCCTCCACCTCGAAAAGAAGGAAGTCAAAGATAATGTTTAAAACTGAAAAAAATAAGTAGCATTATAAGCGTGTATAAATTACATGCATACACATACTTCTGTCTTCTCACTTCCAATAGAGAAAGGTCATAATTTTAGTTATGATCAATATTCAGCATTTGCTCCATTATAATTAAACAAATGACATTCACATCTGGTTTCTGAATAACTTTTGCAAACCTGGAAAGAACTTTTGCTCTCATATACATTCTGAAGTTAACAATTGTCTCACTTTTTGTTATGCTTTGTTTCTTATTTAATTCAACCTGAAACTGTTTCCCAACTCTCTAAATCTCTCAATATGTCAAACACAACACCTATTGAATCGATTTCACTGGTCACAGCTGGTCTTGCATATTTGAGACATCTCCCCTACAGCCTTGTGACTTCCTCCAATCTGGACTTGCCCTCCATATACAGTGTTCAGCTATTATCTTGTGATCACTCTTCACCACCATCCTGGGGATTTCCTTCATTATTCTCTTATGATGGATTCCAAATTCCTTAAACCCCATGCTTATCTCTTTCTTGATTTACTCCCTTGTTTTATTTTTTGTGTATTTTGATGGCTGGCCAGTACAGGGATCAAACCTTGGACCTTGGTATTATCAGCAACACACTCTAACCAACTGAGCTAACTGGCCAGCCCTACTCCCTTGTTTTAGTGTAGCACATCTTCCACAACTTGGAGAGATAAATTTGCTGAGACTTTAAATGTCGGAAGTTACAAGGGGTCTCCAAAAAGTTCATGGAAAAATTCTTACTATCTTTTAATTCTATTTTTTCATGAACACGTCGAAGTACCCTGGTATCTTTCCTTAAAATTAAATGATAGTTAATGTACAGAGTTCAACATTAGAAACCATCCCCCCCTCAAACTCTGAAGACATTGCTGAAGTGATTTTCTTTCACTCAAAACTCTGCTGAGATATAATTAGCATACCAAATAAGTCACCTATTTAAAGTATACAGTGTACAATTTAATGGTTTTTAGTATATTCAGAGTTGTGAAACCATCAGGACAACCAAATTTAGAACATTTTCATCACTCCCAAGAAGAAACTGTACTCATTAGCTATAATTTTCCACCCCACTCACTCCCTGCCATTCCTCCCCCAGCCCCAGGCAACCACTAATCTACTTTCTGACTCTATAAATTTGCTAGTTCTGGACATTTCATATCAACGGAAATTATATAATATGTCGTCCTTTGTGACTGGCTCCTTTAGTTAGCAAAATGTTTTCAAGGTCCTTCAGTATTTCATTCCTTTTTATGGCCAAATAATATTCCACTGCATGGATATGCCACACTTATCCATTCAACCACTGATGGACATTTGGGCTGTTCCCACCTTTTGCATATTATGAATGCTGCTGCTATGAGCATTAGTGAGTAATTTTTTGTAGGAACATATATTTCATTTCTCTTAGGTATATACCTAGGATTGAAAATGCTGGGTTATCTGATAACTCTACGTTTAACCTTTCAGACACTACCGAGCTGTTTTCCAAAGCAACTGCATCATCTTACACTCCCACCAGCAGTGTATGAGGGTTCCAGTTTCTCCACATCCTTGCCAACAACTGTTATTATCTGTCTTTT
>NW_007730552.1:166625-168206 GCF_000696425.1 Galeopterus variegatus
CACTTAACATAATTTTCTCTAAGTTCATCCATGCTGCTGTGAATGGCAGAATTTCATTTGTTTTTATGGCAGAGTAGTATTCCATGGTGTATATATACCACATTTTCCTTATCCAGTCATCCATCAATGGACATTTAGGTTGACTCCATATCTTGGCCATTGTAAACAGAGCTGCAATAAATATAGGGGTGCGGGGATCCCTTTGACATGATGTTTTCCATTCCTCTGGATATACACGTAGAAGTGGGGTTACTGTATCATACGGCAGTTCTATCTGTAGTTGTTTGAGGAACCTCCATACTGTTTCCCATAGTGGCTGCACTAGTTTACAGCCCCACCAGCAGTGTAGGAGGGCTCCCCTGTCTCCACTTCCTGGCCAGCATTTGTTGCTCTCTGCCTGTTTGATAGTAGCCAGTCTAAGTGGAGTGAGATGATATCTCAGTGAGGACCACACTGTCCTGACTGCTGCTGCTCTGTGTAAGTTCTGAATGAGGAAGTGTGCCTCCTCCAACTTTGTTCTCACGCCACTGGTTTTATACTTTCCACTACTGCTATTGAGAAGTATGATGACATTCTGTTTTGCTTCTGTGTAACTTGTTTTAGTCTCTTTCAAATCTCTTAGGATCTTCTATTTGTTACCACTATTCTAAAATTTTGTGATGACATGCCTTGATACAGGTCACTTTTCATCCTGGTTGGGGTGGGTTGCTCTTTCCTGGCCCTTTTTTTTTCTCTCTCTTTTTTCTTTTTTTTTCCTTGGCTCTTTCAATCTGGATATTTGTATCATTTGATTCCAGGAACTTTTCTTAAATGACTTTTTTTGCTTCTATTTTCTATCTCTAATTCAGAACAACTTTCATTAGTTTATCCTTATCTTATTTATTTATGCTTATTAAATAGACCTTCTGGACTGATTCTACAATACTCTTTATCCTTTTTCTCCTTATTTTTCATCTTTTCATTTTTAGCTCTAATTTAAAATCTCCATAACTTTGTGTTCTAAATTTTCTATTTATTTTGGTTATTTTTGCTCTTATATTTTGAATCCCAAAGAACATATTCCCCTTTTTTTCCTTTTGTGTAGCATTCTTATTTTACATATGAATTGAGATTTTTCTTTCTTTTATAATTTATTTTGTTTGCTCACCTGTTTTGTTCTCTCTCTTTCAGGATAGAGATTTCCACCCCTGACTATATATACTCAGATTTGAAACTGGAGCACACACAAAAAAACCCATTAAGAGCTCTGTGAATACAGGTCGAGCTTTTAGCCAAGCCATTTTATCAGGAGAACTGCTGACATCGATCAGTACATTAAGATTTTGCTGTTGTTTTTCTCCACCTCTTGGGCTTGTCAGATTTCCCTAAGACGAATCTTCCAACCCTTAAGTAGAGTACATGAGCCTGGCTGCACTGTTCTGGAAGCTGAAAGGCTGGGGGAGGGAGGGGGAGAGGGCACAAGAGCAGGGTACAGTGTGGGTAAGGATGAAGGTTACAACATTATCTTCACTTAACTCTCCCATAATGTGTACCCTTCAACTGTCCCTCATATTCTCCCAGTCCAGCATCCCTCTGTTCCCT
>NW_007730552.1:169101-171108 GCF_000696425.1 Galeopterus variegatus
TATTTTAAAAAGGAACAAGTCCTCTTGAAACTGTGTGTCAGATTTGCAATGTACTCTAAATATATCCACCAACTTCAGGCAACATAAAGTACCAAAGCATCTACTCCAAAAGTATCTACCAATTTCAGGCAACATAAGTTTAAATAATTTCACTTCCATTAGCAACTGTTAAAGATGTTTGTAATCTGAAGGGTAAACTAGACCTAACCCACAAATAACTATGAGAGAACATGGGAGAGAAAAATTTATTTGACAGAGCAGAACAGCCCACAGTGATCAGATGTGGCATAAAGGAACGTCAGATTCCACTAATCTCGAAAACTTTTGCTTTGCACTATTAATATCTTGTAAATGCACAAAGCGACAAATTACTCTGAAGTAGTAAATATTATACAGTAGTTTTCATAAAAGTATTCTTGCACTAGATTTCAAAGTATTTAAGAGTTGTGAATATTTTATACCTCTGTAAACGTGTGCATAGGTTGCTATGCATACAAAAACACGTCCCATGGTTACATAATATCATTGTAACCTACATCCTTACCCCCACTGTACCCTGCTGTACTGCCCTATCCCTCCCCCTCCCCCAACCTTTCAGTCATCTTATACACATACTCCCCTTCCAGGGGAAAAATAGAAAATATTGATGAACTGACAGAAATTTAGCACAATTACTAGAAACATAAAGATTATAATAATACTGATTTTCTAACTCAAATTACCTCTGGACTGCTCTACTAGCTAAAATTTTAGTAAGGAAAAACTCACGAGAAGGGAAACACCACAATTCCTGTCCCTGAAAGGAAGAGAAGTATGGAAAAGGAAAGGGGTGTGAATAAGTAAAAACTTGCCTTCATGGTCACAAAACCAACGACTGAGAATCACTATTTTAAAGAATATAAATATCACCTCATTTTAATGAGTTATAAGGGTATCAAAACTGTACACACTATCAAAAATGTTAACCCAACTGCAGATTTTACAACAAAGGTATACTATATTNTTGCCTTCATGGTCACAAAACCAACGACTGAGAATCACTATTTTAAAGAATATAAATATCATCTCATTTTAATGAGTTATAAGGGTATCAAAACTGTACACACTATCAAAAATGTTAACCCAACTGCAGATTTTACAACAAAGGTATACTATATTTCCTTTATTTTAAGGCATATTTCATAAATGAAACCTGAGAGCCAACAACATGCCAAGCACTGTCGAGATATGCAAATAAGGCAGCCCTTGGCCTGAAAGTACTCAAAATCTCATGCAAAGACAAACAGGTAAACGATTACAATAAAGTGTACTAAAAACTATTATAACAGAGGCATGTACGAGTACAATGAGGCCACTGAGGCACCTAGGCCTGCCAGGTGGAGTCAGAGCAGACTATATAATGAGGTGATGATCTCCCAAAGAAGTAAAGAAGAGAGGTGATTAAATAAGAAGTCACTACTGACATCACAACATGAACACAAGACAGGGTATATACTTAATACAGAAGATGCCCAAGTTCTACAGAACTGCTTTCAGTCTAGAATACATGTAAGAAGAAGGGAGCCTAACCACTCTCTGGATGAAGTAAAACATTCCAAGGTCCAAGGAGACCGACTTAAAGTTTTAAAATAAACCAGACACTGTATATTTTGGATGGGAAAGAAGAAAAAAGAATAGGGGCAAAACGGGCAATTACCTCCTTTCGTGGTATCATTCTGGGCCTGGATACCATGATGCAATGAATTATGAATGGCAGAAAGAAGATCTGCTGCTTGAACCATCAATTTTTGAGCTTCTGCAACAGCACTGGTCTAGCAAATAAATCACCAAAAACATTCTTACACATTCTTTCACTGAAAGATATATATTAAATAGGAAAATCCTATAAACAATAAAGAAATTAAATGCCCCAGCTGTAATGACATTGGTTTTCACAAACTATTCAATTAATACAGGATGTCCAAATCCTATTATGATAGAAATTGCTTTTTTTACTCACATCTGTAT
>NW_007730552.1:172016-173069 GCF_000696425.1 Galeopterus variegatus
TTAATACAGGATGTCCAAATCCTATTATGATAGAAATTGCTTTTTTTACTCACATCTGTATCTTGCAGGATCCATTAGAAAACAATAGGAAACATTTCTGGTTTACTTTATTAATCTAATTTTTTGAAAATAAAAACCAGAGATGCAGTCAACTGGAAAATGAAAAAAATTTCAATAGTTCTACTATGTCATTCATCAAAGTGGGGGGAAAAACAACAGGAAAAAACAATCACAGAAGTTAGGTCAATGTTAAATGCTGGATCTGTACTTACCACTTAAGAAATCATCATAAATTAGTCTGTAATTGACTTGGGTTAATGCAAAAATAAGTAAAAGAAAAAATATTCACCAATTAGGGCTTGCTTTTGGTTCTATACAAATCCAACTTAATTATTTAACTGAAGGGACGAATAGTCTACCTAAAATTCTCAATTTTCTTTCTCCTTTTCGACTCAAAAAATATGACAATCCACAAGCAATTTCAGCTTTTATTGTTTTATTTACCAAGTAATATAAAATTTTATTTTTATATCAACAACAGACAAGGATATTTATGGAACAGAATATAAAACTCATGTGACTTCTAGAGAAAAATTATCAGTTACTCTGAGGTAAATATACCAGACGCTAAGTGCTGTGTATCTGAGGTCAGGAGCACTTCAATGGAAAAGTCTCAGAATTGCTTCAGTAAGGCATTACATCCCCAAATCACTAAAACAGGGAGACAAATTATAGTAAACGCCCTTACCTCTTTCTTAGTAAAGGCTATAAGCACCGTCAGTAACACTCGAGTAAATTTCACTCTGCTGAATACTGCTAAACATTGTTGATGCTAAAAAACAAGAAAGGACTAGAAGTTAAAAGATGCAAAGCCTGTCAAAGAAACCTTATTTTAAATATATCTTAACTCCTGCATCTCAATGTTCATAACTTACTACATTACACACAACTTCACTTACAGGCTTTTTAAAGGTGTGGAAAAGAAAACAAAGCCGACTCTTTTGAAATAGAAATATAAAGAAAAGTTTCTATATCAACAGGACTGGTTTTTTT
>NW_007730552.1:174796-177335 GCF_000696425.1 Galeopterus variegatus
CAGATCCCTATACAGGCCAGCCACCAATTAAAAAAAAAAGTAGAAATGTAACGTTTTCCCCTTTTTAATCTCTATGAGAAGCAAAGCACCAGGGTCATAGTGCTGAAGGATGTCATCTAGAAGACTTTCACCAGATTTGGGATACCACCATTTACTAAGCTCATCTACTATATTCTAGACACTGTACTAGCTATTTAAGATACAAAGGGGAAGAAGGAAGTGCTTACCTTTGAGGGACTTAAAACTCTAGCGAGGTAAAAAATACTATTCTTAAAATAGCACATTAGAAGTCTAAAACATTGACAAAAAATTGAAAAAGTTGAAAGGGTAAATTTTCAATACTTGAAACTGATATTAATTTATCAGAAACTCCTTTAGCAGTCTTCAAACTCATTACAAAAAAGGCATAGCATATAAAAGAGAGAGCTGTTTCTATACTAGTTATCTGTAATTAGTTAAAGTTAACCAGACATTAAGAAGAATGCCAAATCCCTACACCAAAGAAAAGAAAAAACATACATACCTTTACTCTTCTTTGCATGTCATCCTCCACATCTTTTAGCATACCTAGACAGAAAAACAGTTAAGTTTACAAAGGAAACAAATCAAAACATACAACTTGTGAATTATCTTCATAAATGGTTTTACCTGTAACTCGAAGATCCGTCACACTGTTAGCCATTTTAAATCCGTAAGTCATTGACTGAAAATCTTCCTACACAAAAAAGGAAAAATTAGGCCCTTGAAAAGCAGCAAAAGCTGTATTTATATTTCTCCTACAAAATCACTATTTAATAAGAAAACAAAAACGGAACACTATCCTGATACATCCAAGCTTTCCTTACAGACACACACCTAAAACCATATTCTAATGTAGTCTCTGTCCTTAATTTCAATTGCTTGTCCTTAAGCAATTTAACTATATCTGCAATATGTTCATNTCGAAGTACCCTGGTATCTTTCCTTAAAATTAAATGATAGTTAATGTACAGAGTTCAACATTAGAAACCATCCCCCCCTCAAACTCTGAAGACATTGCTGAAGTGATTTTCTTTCACTCAAAACTCTGCTGAGATATAATTAGCATACCAAATAAGTCACCTATTTAAAGTATACAGTGTACAATTTAATGGTTTTTAGTATATTCAGAGTTGTGAAACCATCAGGACAACCAAATTTAGAACATTTTCATCACTCCCAAGAAGAAACTGTACTCATTAGCTATAATTTTCCACCCCACTCACCCCCTGCCATTCCTCCCCCAGCCCCAGGCAACCACTAATCTACTTTCTGACTCTATAAATTTGCTAGTTCTGGACATTTCATATCAACGGAAATTATATAATATGTCGTCCTTTGTGACTGGCTCCTTTAGTTAGCAAAATGTTTTCAAGGTCCTTCAGTATTTCATTCCTTTTTATGGCCAAATAATATTCCACTGCATGGATATGCCACACTTATCCATTCAACCACTGATGGACATTTGGGCTGTTCCCACCTTTTGCATATTATGAATGCTGCTGCTATGAGCATTAGTGAGTAATTTTTTGTAGGAACATATATTTCATTTCTCTTAGGTATATACCTAGGATTGAAAATGCTGGGTTATCTGATAACTCTACGTTTAACCTTTCAGACACTACCGAGCTGTTTTCCAAAGCAACTGCATCATCTTACACTCCCACCAGCAGTGTATGAGGGTTCCAGTTTCTCCACATCCTTGCCAACAACTGTTATTATCTGTCTTTTTGATTAAAGCCATGTAGTGAGTGGGTTGTGACACCTTTTCATTTTGATTTACATTTCCCTGATGGCTAATGATGTTGTATATCTCTTCAAGCACTTATTGGCCATTTGTCGACTTTATTTGGAGAAATGTCTGTTCAGATCCCTTGCCCATTTTTTTTTCAGTATTTTTTTTTTTATTGAGTTGTAAGATTTATACCTATGTTTTGAGAGTTTTACAGTTTTAGTTCTTACACTTAGGTCATTGATCCGTTTTGAACTAATTTTTGTATAGGATGTGTGGCAGGGGAGGTGGAGAGTGTCCAACTTCATTCCTTTACCTGTGGATATCCAGTTGTCCCAGCACCGCTGTTGAAAAGACTTTTCTTTCTCCATTGAATTGTCTTGGCACCCTTGTCAGATAACAATTGACCATAAATGTGAGGGTTCATTTCTGGGCTCTCAAATATTCTATTGTTCTATGTCTACCCAGAACCACATTTTTTTTTTTGTTTTATTGAATATATATTAGTGTGGTACAGAATCAAATATCAATACGTGTGTACAATATGTGATCAAATCAGGATAATTAGTATGCTCATGTTTTCAAAACATGATCAATCTTCGTGACCCTTAACTAGTTTCTTGCCAACCCCCCATCCCACCTCTAATAACCGTAGTCCTGTTCTTTTTATTTTTTGAAAGCTTAATGTGTTGTTATGATTGTTTCTCTTTCTTTCTTTATTTTAGCTCCCACTTATGAATGAGAACATGCAGTATTTCTCTTTCTGTGCCTGGCTTATTTCACTTAACA
>NW_007730552.1:178335-181598 GCF_000696425.1 Galeopterus variegatus
TAACAACTATACTTTTTTTGAAGTTGTTACAACAAGCAAACGGAAAGGACATTCTTGGGGGGGAGGGGACAGAGGGAGGAGGGCGGGATGTGTCGGTGAAGGGCCATAATAATCACATACATTGTATATTGACAAAATAAAAAAAAAAAAAAAAAAAAACGTGCTTCAGTCAGAAAATTCAGTATCTCAACAAAGGTCCAAGAACTTCTGATACTGTGCAAGTACTTGACCTTTGCAAGCTTTGATGCAACATCTGTAAAAGATGTTTTCTTCATTTTTTCTTCCTACCTCACAGGAATATTGAAGAGTTTTGAAATCATGTATTTGAAAGAGTTGTATTATCATTCTATCAAAATAAATACAAGGGAAATAAAGTCCCTTGCAATGTCCAATTTTTAAAGAAATACCTTAAAAAGGGCTTCCATAAATTACAACGCAGTTCATAACACTACAACATTAAGAGGTAGACTTCTCTGATATTATACCAGAAAATAAGTTCAATTACTTCTAGTTCAACTTCTGGATCTCTTTCTTCTCCTTGTCGACTTCGAGTACTCTAAGATTTTAAAAAAGGTAAATTAAAACAAACGCAAACCTAGAGAAATATTAGATTATAAATATGCAAGGTGAAGCGCTAAATTAACTTACTGAGCATATACAACAATCTATTTTTAGGTAAAATATTTGGAGAAAAAAGCTGTGTCTAGTATTTATTTCTTTCCTATTAATTAATGCTACACACAGAAAGTTCATTTTGATATAAATTATAAAGATCATACAAGAGCCAGGTATTAAAACAACAAAAGCAAAAGGATGAAATTACAAACAAAAGCATATGGCACACAGTACTACTTTCCTTTAAAAGGATCTATTAATTGAAATTCTTGATGCTTTCAAAACTAATCTTATTGTAAAAAAATAGTAACCTTTAAAAACCATATCATAAAAATAAATTCACATGGTCAATACTGATGTTTTAAAATGTAAAACATCTTGTTAATGTCAAGAGTTATAACTATTTTAATTGACAAAATTCCAGGGCAGTACCATGGAAAGATCTGGTAGAACAAGATATAGGTTCTAGCCTCAGAGCTGCCACCTACTAAGAACATGCCCTTAAGTAAAATTAGGTTACTTAACTCCTTTGAGTTGTATTTTTCTCATCTAAAAGTGGGACACTGTGTGTGTTTAATCGTTTAATTCACTGAACAATTGTTAAAAAAAAAAAAAAGGAAAATAATAACAATAATACAAAATTTATTTGACAACCTTACCATTATACAAGTGTAAAAAAATAGTAGACATGGTGCTGATAAACACCAAGGTCAAGGGTTCAGATCCCTATACAGGCCAGCCACCAATTAAAAAAAAAAGTAGAAATGTAACGTTTTCCCCCTTTTAATCTCTATAGAAGCAAAGCACCAGGGTCATAGTGCTGAAGGATGTCATCTAGAAGACTTTCACCAGATTGGGGATACCACCATTTACTAAAGCTCATCTACTATATTCTAGACACTGTACTAGCTATTTAAGATACAAAGGGGAAGAAGGAAGTGCTTACCTTTGAGGGACTTAAAACTCTAGCGAGGTAAAAAATACTATTCTTAAAATAGCACATTAGGGGCCGGCCCGCTGGCGCACTGGATAGTGCGCCGCTTGGGAAGCGCGGTGGCNCTCCAAAATGATTTTCTTCAAAATATTTATAAGGTTCCATCCCTTACTATATTTCAGCCTCTGTTCTAATGTCAATTCCTCATATAAAGGACCCTGTGCATTCTCTCTAAAACAGTACCCTACACCATTTTATATCCCCGTACCCTGCTGTCATTTCTTCACAGAAGTTATTGCCACCTGATATTGTATGTGTATTTTTTTTACTTATACATTAACTATTTATTCCAAGGAATGTATATAATCCATGAGATCAGGACTTTGTTTTATCCACTGCTTTACCTCAGGGGCTTAGAATAGTGCTTAGCACAGAGTAGCTCCTGTTCAATAAATATTTGTCGAGTGAATAAGTGACTTACTCCAGGGTAAAGATCATAAACGCAAAAGGCAGGTTACCTCCCTAACTGTGGCTGGCTGGCTACCAGATCCACTGGGGGATGGAGAGAGCTGTGGAAAACTGGAGAACACGTGCTTCATCTTAAAGGGGGTCAGCCACTACCTACCACACTGCAGCCACAAATGAATACAGAGCTGTGTGGTCAGGTCTCCTTACTTTTCAGAAGGAAAGTCTAGGTTGTTTTTGTTTCTTTAGCGTAAAATCTTCTAATTTTTAAAAAATTAAGTAGGCCAACATTGTGTAGACAAAACAAACAAACCCTATAAATCCTATCTGTGAACTGTCGGTTTGCCAAGAGTCTAAGGAAAACCATCTTTCTGAGAGAATATCACAGGTTCTGTGTAACAAATGCAAGACTCAGTAGCAAGTATTTAAATGTAGTCATTAGGGTACCAAGCGCAGGGAAGTCATGTAAACAGATTGCTGTCATTAAAAAATCTCTTGATGCTTTGAGGACTTAAGGACAAAAATCCTAGTGAAACCCAGGAAGACCAGCTATTGGACTCTATCCAATAGTCCAAACAAGAGCTGACGGTGATTTGGATTGGGGATGTAACAGTGGGAGTAGTACAAAATTGCTGAAATCAGGATATATTTAAAAGGTAGAGCCAACATGATATGCTGATGAACTGAATATGGGTATGAGGTAACTACACAATCAAGCATCATTTTTATGTTTTTGGTATGAGCAACTGACAAATGATGGTACGATTTTCTGAAATGGGGCAGACTTTGGCAGGAGCAGGTTTAAGGGCAGAAATGGAGCACAATTTGGTTATATTAAGCTTGGAATTACTTTGATCATCCAAGTGAAGATTTCAGGAAGGCACTTGTTTGCGTCTGGAAGGCAGGAAAGGAATTAGAACTATGTCAGCATATTGTTGGTATTAAAAGTCACAGAACTAGAGGAAACCAACCTAGGGAGAGGGTATAGAGAAGAAAGGGAGCCCAGGAGTACTCCAGCATCTAGAGAAGCAAGCACAGGAACTGGACTAACCAGTGAGGCAGAAAGAAATCCAAAAGGCTGTGGCATCAGGAACACGAAGAGAAAAAAGCATTTCAGAGAGAGGTCAACTGGGTCTAAATTATGCTCATAGGTTGGATAGGGAGAGATGAGAACACCTGATTTAGCAAGATGGATAAAGAGCAGTTTCCCCATAGTGGTGATAGAGTGACCATTTGGAATGGGTAAGGA
>NW_007730552.1:182663-183265 GCF_000696425.1 Galeopterus variegatus
TTGGTTTTCTCTAGCAGCTTTTGCTGCTTAGTATAAGCAGGGGGTAGGCAGATGGTTGAGGTTTTGCCAGATAAGTGATATAAATGATGAGGGGGGAAGGGAGGTAAGTAAGGGTGTTTGAGTGATTTCAGCACTGGGCCGTGGACCTGAGGACATGAGGAAAGTAACAGAGTAATAAGGTGGTAGCACCCATGAACTGGAGGTCTCTGTGGAACTGAAAGACAGTAGCAGAAGAATCAGTAGATAATTAAGAAAGCAAGGGGTAGCGACCAGAGCAGTAGGTTTGAAATCAAGATGTTGGGAGTGAGTAGATTAGTGGGATAAAAATTTTGTTCATTTATTCCCTAATTCCTAACCCATTTTCCAAGTCACTCTACAGTGACTGGTAAGGGCTAGATACCAGGAACACGATGGTAATAAAATACAACCACTGCCATTATAGAGCCTATTACCCAGAGAGAAGTAAGACATCTTAATAGGTGAGGCCCACATTCTTTATGGTACTTTACAGTGTCTTCACAATACTGCAATACACAAGGGTACTTCAAAAAGTCTGAAGAAGGCTGGCCTGTTAGCTCCGTTGGTTAGAGCACAGCCTTGTA
>NW_007730552.1:185396-186863 GCF_000696425.1 Galeopterus variegatus
GCAGCTCAGCAAGGAAATTTAGATTAGTAAAATATTTATAATCGCAACTGTAACATAACACCCAGTACTACCAGTATGGAAAGAGAATGTGATTCCACGAAAACAATAATCTTGATTGTACTAATAATGTAAATTCTAATAAAGCAGAATTTTTTTCAACCCCTCTGTAACTTAACCATTGAGATATACTGGCTGAGATTTATTACTGCTTTAAAAATTCATGTCATAGATCAAACATTATGAATAAAACTTTTTGAATAAAGATTTCTGGGACTCCTGAAATGATCTGATTAATTCAACCAAAATTTGAGTACCTAATACAAATAGTTCCTACTCAGACACTGCATAACATAGTAACAGAACAGGTAAGGGTAAAATATGCACACCAGTACTTCAGATTAAGACCTGAAACAATTTAATTGTCCATTAGTAGTGGCTTATAATTAATTGTATATACAATGGAATACTAATAGTTAATATTAAGTGCTTACCACGTGCCACTGCTCTTGACATTTTACTTGTATTAACTTTGTTATCCTCACAATAATGCTCTGAGGTGGGTATTATTATATACTACATTTTACAGATGAGGAAACTAAGGCATAGAAAGGTAAATTCCCCCAAATGATAAAGTTAGTAAGTGACAGAACCCAAATACAAACCTAGGTGGTCTCACTTTCCAGAGGCTGTACTTCTTTAATTTTTATTTTGAAAAATTTTCAGATTACAAAAGTAGTAAAGACAAGTCTCATATTCCCTTCACCCATATTCCCCAAACGATAATATTTTTACCACATCTCCATTAAAACCCCCTATATTTTTTTCTGAAACTTTTCAGATTACTGATACATTGAAGACCATGACACCCCCTTTACCTCTAAATATTCACCTCTAAAAACAAAATCATTCTCTTACATAACCACAGTACAATGATCAAATCAGAAAATTCATGTCTTTTTAAACTTCTCTTAATCTGCAACAGTTCCTCTGTCCTTATCTTTCATGCCTGATACTGTGATATAGGAGAGGTCAAAGTCATTTTGTAGTATATCCCTCAGTATGGATTTACCTGATGTTTCTTCAAGATTAAATTCAAATTATGTCATACTTAGTAGGAATACAGCAGAAATGATGCTGTGGCCGCCTTACAGCATTGTATCAGGAGGCACATGATGTCAATCTGTTCCATTACTGATGACAACTCTGGCCACTTGGCTGAGGTGCTGTCTGCCAGGTATCTCTACCATAAAGTTATCATTTTCTCTTTATAATTAATAAACTTATCTTGCAGGAAGATACTCTGAGATCAGGTACATACGCTGTGACTCCTTATACTTTTGTCCAGTAGCTTTAGCATCCTTTGACGATTCTTGATGGAAATAATTGTTCAAGAACTGTACTCTTCACATGATGCTATTAAGCCAATAAAAATAATGTGGCAAATCTACCTACATATGTTTGTATGTA
>NW_007730552.1:187769-189370 GCF_000696425.1 Galeopterus variegatus
GGAAGGGCAGAGAAGAGAACTGAAGTCTGTCTGGGCAAGTCAGGAGAGTGAAATCCAAGTTGAAAGATACGGAGGACTTTGCCCTAAAAGGATAAGGGGAAGAGAAAAGGTGTAAGAACCAGAAGGAGCATCCTCAAAAGCAGCACAGGACAATGAACAAGAACATATGCAGGACTAGCTGAACTACAATATGCCGGGGGGAGAAGAAAGATGAGCAATAAAGTGCGGGCCAGATCTTGAACAGAGAGGATCTAAGGGTTTTGAATTTTATCAAGTATGCGGTAGAAATGTTGACTTCTGGTTAGATGTGGTATTTCCACTACACCACCTGAAATCACACTAAAATGACAGTAAAGGAATTAAAAGTTTAAACCCCAGAGGACAATGAGAATGGAAGACAACAGATAAGACACAAAGATACAAAAATAATTGACTTACATGAGTGAAAAAGCTAAACAACTGCCAATGAAAAGCAAGGACAAACAAAACACTCTGTAATTAGAGATGTCAGATATCTCTGAAGGCTGAAGTGTGGAAATATAAGCAGCAGCTGGACATCTAAACAAGGAGCTCTTGGACTCCCTCCCATCCTCACTTTGCACAGCCAAGTGATATGCCTACCATATTATTTCCAGCACCTGCCACAATACTTGACACATACTAATAAAGTGGATAGCTAGTGGAGGCCAGAGACAGGCAAACGACTTCTTAAAGGACCAGATAATATATATTTTATGCTTTGCAGGCCAAGTGGCAAAATGAAGGATATTATGTAGGTACTTACATAACCATTTAAAAATGCTTAGCTTGAGAGCCATAAAAAACATAGGAAGCCAGCTGGATTGGCCTGCAGGCTGCAGCGTGCTCAACTTTAGTTCACAGAGTATAGATGTGGGGTATGGGAAAAAGAGAAGAGTCACAGATAACTCTGAGGTTTTTGGTCTGCACAACTAGAAAAATGGAAGAATGTCCCAGTTGCTGAGACTAAGAAGAATACAGAAAAAAGAAGTTGGTGGCATGCGGAAAATCAGCAGCTCAGTTTTAGAAATCTTATGTTTGAGAAAGACATTCAAGTGGAGATGCAGATTAGGCAGCAGCATATATGATTATGAGGTTCAGGGAACAGGCTGAAGTTGAGGATATAAATTTGGACTTCATTAGAAGAGACAGAATTTAACATGAAACTGCATGAGGCTCAAGAGCATAGGGCATCCCCCACAGACAGCTGGCAGGAGGGCGGGGACCTCAGCAGCCCCTGCCAACAGACAAAATGAGCATAGAGACCTCAGGAGCCAAGGGCAGTCCCCACTGATAGCCAGCAGAAGTGCAGGTCACTGTCACATGGGCAGCCTGCTGCTACTGCAGACATCACCACTGCATGGGTGGTCAACGACCACCACTACACCACCACTACAAGGGCGGCCTGCCACCATAACAGCAGCCACTGCCACTGCGCAGGTGGCTCACTGACCACTCAACCTCACAGACACAAGAAGGGTCAAAAGCGAGGCCAAGGAAAGAGGAGAGAAAGTGAAGACCCATGACCCAGTGGCCCAACCCACAGAGTGAACTACACCGCCTCCACAGAAGCCCACCTGGTG
>NW_007730553.1:0-5649 GCF_000696425.1 Galeopterus variegatus
GGTTGCAATCCGTTGCCGGTCACGAAAAAAGACAAAAAGGAAAAAAAAAAAAAAAAGAAATCGGAGAAAGTGGCCTAAATTAACTCACTAAACAAACTGTGATTACAAAACGAAGCTCTGGTTGTCAAGGATAAGCAACGTACATCAAAACAATGTCTAAGTAAAGTATTTTATTTTTTATTGTTACTCTTCTGGCAATCTACGATGGAACAGTCATAAGGCAAATGATCCCAAGCTTTTATTTTTTTTTTTTGTAGATGTCTGTCTTTTAGCAGCAGATCATATAACTTTCCTCCTGAAAAACCTTCAACGGCTCCCCCTTGCCTATTAACTAGTCCATACATCTCAGCTTGGCATCCAAAGCTCTCACTGCCTGGCCACATGCTCAATGCCTGTTTCCTTCCCACAAAATCCCTCTCCACCTTCTGGTCGAGCCACACCTAACCACACAGTGTCTCCTATAAAGACGCCATGCACTTGCATGCCAGTATTTACCAAACTGCCTTTGAAGGGTTAAGAAACAGCAAACAGACTTTCTCTGCAGGACGCTGTCAATCTCCCAAGACAGGAGTTAGAATCCTGGATAAGAAATCAAACCATTCAGGCTCCATGAAGTTCTATAACTCGCCCAAGGTCACACTGCTAGTAATGATGACACCAATATTCAAATCCAAATCTGACCAACTTTAAGGCTAATGCCCTTCCCCTTAACTGCATTATTCCCGTAAAGTTCAACACGTAAATGCTAGTGTGAGAACGCAGGACTTACCTCCTTGGTAACTGCTGTTCTCCTAAAAATATAACCTCAGCTGGCCTTGTCTCCAAAGATGTACCTCTAAGCTACCATCGGGATAGCTGGACTGTATTAGTCCACTTTCGTGTTGCTATAACAGAATATCCGAGGCTGGGTAATTTATAAAGAACAGAGATTTATTTGGCTGACGATTCTGGGACAGTTGCATTTGGTGCAGGCCGCAGGCTGCTTCTACTCATGGCAGAAAGTGGCAGGGAGCCGGCACGTGCAAGGAAATCACAAGAGAGGGAGAGGGGAAAGGCGACATGGTCTTTTAAACACCCAGCTCTGGTGAGAACTAACAAAGCAAGAGCTCAGTCACTACCACCTGTCCCCTCCCAGCAGGGACAGCATTAATCCATTCACGAAGGATCCACTCCCATGACCCAAGCTGCTCCCAACACTACCAAGTTTGGGATCAGATTTTGACATGAGCTTTGGGGGGACAACACATCCAAACTCTATCATGGATGGATGTCTGTGCCTCCTGGAACAGGCAGCAACTGGAGCATGAAGCCACAAGTCTTGAGTAAAAGGACAGGAGAAGGGACATACGTGTTTTAACTGATCATAGCATAACTAACTGCTCCCCTAATCACTCTGATGAGTGATTTAAACTCCTTATTTGGAGCTTACATTTGCTATAATTTTCTCAAATAGTCCCTTATTTACATGGTACTAATGGAAAAGCTGGGGAAAAAATTAGATTCTTTCTGCAGTTTGTATTAGTAAGAGCTCTGAGTTGTGTTCCATAATAAACATAACCAGGTCTATTCATGGACTGTAGATGTAGTCGTAAATAATGACATACATAGATAATCATTATTCCCAAAAGGTTGAAAAATCGGGATAAAGATGTGTAATCACTGACATAAAAAGTATAAAAGTAAGCAGCTACCGTAATTTGTGGCTCAGTTTCCCGTGGAATGTTTATTTCTTCTCAAGGAAAAAAAAGATTGAAGATAGTTAATATTACAAAAAGAAAAAAGGTCCTATAAATGATGCCACACAATCTCCTTTCAGTCCTGAACTATGCCACAGCTAATGAAACACATTAACTTCTAATACTCCAGACCATCTTCGGCAATTCCTATAAGGCACTATCTTCTCTCCCCCTGGAAACCTCTCTGGAACCATTTCTGCGGCTACCACCCTGGGCCGAGCTAGTACCTCCTCTCGCAGGACCCCGCGACAGGCGTCCTGCATGTCCTCTGGTCCCTCCTCCACAGCAGCCAGGTGGTCTTGTGATAACAGAAATCGCATCATGCCACCCCCCTGCACAAAATGCTCCAAGGCTCCCCTAGAGACAAGACTGAGAGAGGGACCCCCACGTGCACTGAGGGGCCAGACCTACACCTGCCTCTCCCTCCATCCTCCACCACTATTTTGCCTTAGTACCTACTAATACCTGTATTGATTGCATAAACGCCATCTAGCTTTCCATTAGACTGTGCTCTCTGATGGCAGGGATACCGTCACTGTCCTCTGGGGTGCACTATGTCCCTGGGGCTCAGAAGTGACTGTCACTGGGGAACAGTACCTACTAATACCTGTATTGATTGCATAAACGTCATCTAGCTTTCCATTAGACTGTGCTCTCTGATGGCAGGGATACTGTCACTGTCCTCTGGGGTGCACTATGTCCCTGGGGCTCAGAAGTGACTGTCACTGGGGAACAAGGCACTCAAAAAGTGTTAAATAAATAAGTTCCAACGATTTCTTTCTCTTCTATGAAATTGGCAATTTTCACAGTAGCCCAAAGTCACCTTGCATGGTTTTCTAGTTGTTGCACACAGATTGACTTAAGCAAAGTGTTTCCTATGGATTTTGCTTCCCCAGAGTTACAGAGCCTAGCAATGTTTTTTTTTTTTTTTTACTACATAATTGATGCTTAAAACTTGCTAATTCAGCTCACCTTTCAATCTGCTGCTGCCTGTTAGAAAAGGGACAGAAATGTTTATATCATCACAACATATCAGCTATTATTTCAACACAGACATTCTTTCATGAAATATGATAAGACCCTTTAGAACAGATGAAAGAAAATCTGTCAAGAGTAATACATTCATTTAACAAATTTAAACATTTGTTTTAAACAATCATTTCCACTGACTTTGTTCCAGGTAGTCTTCTACTGGCTCTTTGTGACTTGCGTAAGTACACAGTGAAAATAAAATTCAATATTGATTTTTAAAACCTTGTTTCCATTATTATTAACTCACTACCACCATTAGCAAATAACCAATATACTGTAACAGAGTATCTGCTACACTCAGAAGTCTGAACAAGAAATTACAGCTGCACATATCATAAGAGAATTCCAAAGTACCTGCATTTATTTACTGAACAAATAAAACCACGCAGCCAGGATAAGGCCATGTGCTAGGGACTGTGATTTGCACATTTTAGGCTCTGTTCACAATTTCCATTTTATAGGGATTAAATAACTATAATAATTGTCATACTGTAACATATTTGACTAGACTAGTGACTAGCCAATTAAAACTTTTTAAGAGTGCAAAAACTTAAAGCAAAAACCTTGCCTGACAATTATAGAAATTAAAATGCTCCAGGGAATTTGGCAATTTATTCTGAAGGTGAAAAGTCTTTCAGAAACATATTTGACTAGACTAGTGACTAGCCAATTAAGACTTTTTAAGAGTGCAAAAACTTAAAGCAAAAACCTTGCCTGACAATTACAGAAATTAAAATGCTCCAGGGAATTTGGCAATTTATTCTGAAGGTGAAAAGTCTTTCAGAAACTAAGTAATCACCTTCAAATTACACCATATCTACTGTATACACAGCAGTCTACACTCCACTGTACAAGTTTTTCTGGTGTCCATAAAAACTATCCTATATAACCAGTTATTATTCCACAGTTGTGTTATTTCTTTTTACTACTTAGTAGTATTAGGAGGCCTTAAAAACAGTTTACCACTTGCAACAACTGGAATAGGGCTTAACATCCCTTCCAAACAGTAACAAACATGCTCTACCTTGCTTGGGAACACTTTGTTTGCCTCTTGAGAACTACTGCAACCAAACAAATCTGGATAAATACAGTGTAAAAGTAAAAGCCACAGGCCCTTCAATTTTTTCATCTAAGGACCAAGACAGGCCAAGTTGTGTGTTGGGGATTTGATGTTCTGCAACACCATGTTTGTAGAAGGCCGGGTTCTACGTTACCACAGCCCTGCTGCAACTGCCAAGAGGCAGGCAGGAGAGGGGACCGTGCTGACACTGTCCTGAAAACACCTGGTCTGCAGAAAACTGGCAGACACAGGCTTGTAGGATGTCACTGGGAAGAGGGTCTTACAGGACACATGGACAAGTCACTTGTTCTATGGCAGCAGGTTAAACATTTCTTTCAACGAAAGTATATTTCAGGAAACAGGCACAAATTGGTATTGAGGACTGTTACCAGGCTTGAAGCATTTACAAAAATGAGTACACAGAAAATTGTGCTATCTACGTTTTTACTGTAACACAGCGAAAAGTAAGTAGTTCTAGAGTCCTTCATGTGGCCGGTCAGGGCACTAAGTATCCGCCACTACCACTTCCATTTTTCCTATCATATTTTGTTAGACTCTGCTCTGTTGCTTAAGCAGCTGCTATCTAAATTATGAGATTGGGGGAAGGGTCATAAAACAAAACCTAAAAGTATTCGATGCTTACACATAGCTACAACAGTCAGATTATCTATAATTCCCATAATAAAGATGCTACATTAGCACTTTTCAAGTAAATGTCAGTACTGAAGGATTTTGAATAGGTAAAGAAATCCACACGAACCTGCAACGAAGATATTATTTCTTCCTGTCAGTCTTCTCTGCTCTCAGAGAAGGACAGTGTTGCAGTTTGAGTTAGCTCCTGTCCTAGCAGGTTTGACAAGGTTGAACGACATGCAGCCAGGGCCAGTTCCGGCTGCATCCTTTAATCTTTCATGAGATTTCATCCCATTCTAAGAATACGAAGCGAACTTCAATATTAAAGAGCCAACTTCAAACGGCAATTCTATTAGCTCTTTTATAGAGCGAACTATAATAGGATTTGTATATAGGTCATTTGTCAGTTCTTTATGACATCTGGAAAACCCTCCCTGATTTGCAAAAAAAGTAAATGACACAGGCCAGGTCTTCAGGATTCCAAGTATCTGTTCAAGGACAACGCACTTGTTCATAACCCAAAAGTGCGTAAGGGCGACCTGGTGCTTGGACCAATAATAAAATCATATTTAATGTGCAGAGACATGTGACTGAAAGAGGTCTTTGGAAAAGTCAAAGGACATGAACCTATATTTAAAGCGGGAGAATGGGAACCCCAATACAGCACCCGCAAAGGCACAGGACAGGGGGAGTTTGAGAAGGCCACTAGGCCAGGAGGGCCACGGGTCACTAATTCATAGTCCTCATCATCCCAGGTTTGCAAAGTCCCACCCAAACGAACCACCTAAGGCACCTAAAGGCCAAACTGCCCCCGAGGTTTCCAGCAGATGCAGGTACCCCACAAATGTTTCATCTTCAAGCAAGCCCGGCGTGCACTGTTAGAAAAGGCACCCCAAGGCAACAAGTCCAGGTGACAGTGTCCCCTGCCCCGAAGCACGTAGGCAAGGACTCTCTGCACCTCTGAGTCCCGGGAGGCCGGAGCGGGCGGTGCCGCAGGCGCGGACCCCCGGCCCCTTTGCAGCTGGCACCGTGCCCCCCACTCCCCCCCGGCTACCCGTGCCACTTACTGTTGCTGGACTTGAGGTCCCGGTGCAGGATGGGCACTACGGCCTCCTGGTGCAGGTAGAGCATGCCGCGCGCGATCTGCACGGCCCAGTCCACCAGCACGTGCGGGGGGATGCGGCGCGC
>NW_007730553.1:5969-12358 GCF_000696425.1 Galeopterus variegatus
CCCCCCCCGGCCAGCCCCCATCAGGGCCATCCCGGCACCTCCAGGTCCGTTCCCCTGGGCCACCTTCACCCCTACTCTTGAGTTTCAAGGGTCAGGCGGAGCGGGGGAGTCGACTCCTCTCTAAAAAGCGGTGGGAGCGGGTGGAGATCAGGTGTGCGAGGGTGGGACGGGACGGAGAGGGGCCTCTGAGGCTCTGGGAGAGTGACAGCGCACCCGAGAACAGGTCTCAGGACAAAGGGCAGCGCGGTTCCAGCCCCCGGGCTAATGCGCGGCCGGGTCGCCGGGCTGCGCGAGTTGGGCGTGCACGTTGCACCTGGGAACTGCCGAGGTGACAGGCCACACTGCGCCGTCGGGACAGTCCCGGAGCTCAGGCCTCCTGGCCGTCGGGCCCGTGTTTGTCTTCACCGTCTGCTCAAATGGAAAAGGACCGCCCGTCTCCCCCACCCCCACCCCGCACCCGCAGGTTTGGGTTTAGGAGGCCCTGGCATCGACTGGGTACTGGGGGCTGAGAGCTTACCGTGGCAGGTAAGGCTAAAAGGATAGAGTCCAATTATAAAAGTTCTAAACAATTAACATTATCCTGTAGTAGGTCAGAAATTGTTGAAGTGTGGGTCCTGTAACACTGGTGACAGGAAGGACCATTTGGGGTGTTAGGAGGATAGGACATAGAGTAACATTGACACATGTATTGCCTTTTCAGCTTTCTTTCTGCCTCTCGGATTAAACTATTGACTATGTGACTTTGTTTCTCTGTGACTCAGTTTTCTCATCTATAAAATGGGAACAGTAATAAATAGCACCTACCTTACAGGGTGGTTGAGAAGACTAAATGAGTTGATAGAGGTAAAGGGCTTGGGAAGGTGTTTAGCACATGGGAAGTTCTCAATAAATATTAGCTTCTATTATTAATATTTCTTTTTAATAAAGATCACGAGCCAGTCTCTGGCTTGGTGCCTTTGGCAAGCATAGTTTCTAATTGTTTTTCTAGTATTTACATTTACGGTTGCCTTCTATTGATGACATGAAATATTGATTTTCCATTTGCAACAATGGAAATAAGATTTTTACACAAATAAATTAAGTAAAACATGAGTAAACAGAATTAAAAATAATTGAAATAGCACATTAGGCACATGGATATGGTAAAAATCATGAAGCCAGTATCTGGGTGACAAATTTGGAAAAGACTGCTGGGGGTGGCTGGGAGATGATGTTTTAGAACAGAGAAGTGATATTAAATTATAAACTACATAAAGGTGACAGCAGCAAGTGCAGACACTGTAGGTGTGATTGGAGAAACAGGAAAACCACGGGAGAGACTGTGATGACCGTACAGGAGAGAATTTAGGAGGGCTTGAGCCTGCCCGTGATGTTAGCAGTGGGAAACAGACACAAGGTTCAGAAGCAGAATGCAGGAAGAATCCAAAAGACTTAGCCACAAATCACAGGCCCACAGCCTTATCCCAAATTCAGGGATCCAGGCAAGTTGCAAAGTTTAGAATTTGGGGGATTTGGGTAATATAGTGCATATACGAATACCAACACCTCCCAGTGGGGGACAGGGCAGCACCCTAATAATCAAACACGTGAATATTTCTGCCCCCAAATCTAAGAATATTCTCACCAAGTGGGATTAACAAACACCACAAATAGCCTCATGTCCTTTCAAATTGAGTTTTGGTGCCACCTTTTCATTTCCAGAGCTTTTTGGATTTTAGAATTGTGGATAGGGATTTGTGGGGATTGTTCAGGATAATTCCTCCCAGGGTTTTAGCTTAAGCAACTAGGTGGATGATCATGATGGGAAAGGACCTAGGAAATAGTTTTAAGGAGAAGGTAATTTGGGAACTAGTTATACAGTCTGAATGTGAGAGAACCAGAAACTCAGGCGAGCAGGGGTGGAGGAAATCGCATTCTGGAAGTAATTCTGCAAGCAGGATGTCACGTGCTGAAGCGGGGACTGTGCTCCTGGGCCGTGCAGAGAGCAGGGGCCCAGGGTTGCCTCTGACTTGAAAGGCCCAGCTGAAGCTGGGTTACAGCTTTATTCACCCTGGAAGACTCGTTGTTCCCTGCTCTTCTGCTGCCTGGCAAAACACAGCCTCCCAAGTTCCAGAGGAGTGTGTCTGCAGAGCCATCTAACTTAGGTAAACCTGACCCCTTGCTTAAGTCACACACCTGGCATTAAGAGGAGTACCAAGTGTCTATACCTGTCCACACAGCAATTCAAAGATTCATTCTCCTTGAACCTGGAGCCGTGGGATTCTCTCAGACCTGTCCCCCATGCAGTACCTCTGAACAGGCAACTCCTCTGATCAGGAGTCTGTCTGGCTTTGATTATCCTAAAATTCATCATTCATTGCTTTTGTGCCTTTTTTTAACCTCTCACATCTTACATCTGGGAAAGTAGCATGGGTGGCATGCACCACTCAGAGGTGTGTGTTGTAACCACGTCCCCTCTGTCTAGCCGGACATAATCCCCAGGGAGATAGTAACACAAGAGCAGAGAGCAGGTGACAAGCATGTATTTCAGTAGAAGGTGGTGAAAATAAGAACCAAGGGGAAAAGTAAAAAGAATCAGACAAAGAGTACAACAGGGCAGAGTTTGGAAAAAGAGGGACTGACTATATGGGATTGCTCTTATTGAAAAAAAAAATTATTTTAATTGACGCATTGTAATTGTACACACTTATGGGGTACAATCTGTTGTGTTGATATGTATATATGTTGTATAATGACCAGGTAAGGGTATTTAATGTGTCAATCACCTCATGCATTTATCATTTCTTTGGGGCAAAAACATTCAAAAGCCTCTGCTCTAGCTATTGTGTAACACATAAAACTTAACTGTTAACCATGTCACCCTTGTGTGCCATAGAACACCATAGCTTGGGGCCGGCCCGGTGGTGCACTGCTACAGTGCGCCGCCTGGGAGCATGGTGACGCTCCCGTCCGAGGGTTCGGATCCCACATACAGACCGGTTCCCACTCACTGGCTGAGCGAGGGGCGGGCACAGCACCAAGGTTTGCGATCCCGTTGCCGGACAAAAAAAAAAACAAAAAGGAAAAAAAAAAAAAAAAAAGAACACCATAGCTTACTCCTCCTCTCTAACGGCAATTTTGTACCTGGGGGCCAACCTCTCTCCGTTTTCCCTTCCCACTCCCCTCCTCAGTATCTAGTAACCACTGTTCTACTCTCTGCCTCTACAATATCAACTTTTTTCTTTTTTTTTTTTAGATTCCACATATGAGTGAGATCATGTGGTGTTTGTCGTCCTGTGCCTGGCTTACTGCACTTAACATACTGACCTCCAAATCTATCCTTCCTGCTACAAATGACAGGACTTCAATCTTTTGATATGGCCAAATAGTATTCCATTGTGTATCCCAAAATGTATACCACGCTTTTAAAATCCATTCATTGGTTGTTGGACGCTTAGGTTAATTCCATCTCTTGGCTCTTGTAAACTGTGCTGCAAGAAACATGGGAGTGCAGGTATCTCTTCAACATACTGACTTCATTCCCTTTGGGTACATACCCAGAGGGGTTGCTTTCTCGATGATATACAAGAGTGGCTCAAAAAGTTCATGGAAAAATAGATTTGAGAGATATTAGGAATCCACGGACTTTTTGAAATGCTTCATATATATTATATACATACATATGCCTGTGTGTGTGTGTGTGTGTGTGTGTGTGTGTGTGTGTGTGTGCAAAGTTGGATTCTCCAATGTTGATCTTGGAAGGAAAACCAACCCCTAAGAATCACCTTCTCTTTGGGAATCTTCCTCTGATTAATTACCTCTGTACCTATTATCTCAGCTCAGTGGTTCTCAAAGTATGGTCTGTGGACACTGAGAGAACCCTGAGACCCTTTCAGGAGATCCACAAGACAAAAACTATTTTCATAATTATGCTAAAATGTTATTTGCTTTCTTCACCATGTTGATGTTTGTGCTGATGGCGCAAAAAGCAAGGGTGGGTAGCAAAAATCAAGGCAGTGGCTCCAAACTGTACCACGCTTCAATGTCACATGCTTGCGATAAAAGAAAACAATGCCAGGTTCACGTGAAAATGTCCTTGACAAAGCAGTAAAAATGATCAATTTTATTAAGTCTCAACTCTTGAGTGTGGTTTTTTAATATTCTATGTAACAAAATGGGAAATACATATAAAAAAATTCTGCTGCATACCCGAGGATGACGGCTATTTTAAGAAAAACCCCTTGGGTGGTTTTGTAAGTTGTGCATTGACCTCGTCACTTTTTTTACAGTACATCATTTTTACTTGAAAGAACGGTAAGTTGTAGTTATTCAGATTTGGATATTTAGAACACATTTTCTTGAAAATGAGCAAACTGAGTCTGTTATTCCACGGAAAACCCCTGGCAGTATTAGTTGCCAATGTTAAAATTTGTGTTTCCAAGCAACAATCAGGATTTTGGAAAACCTTGCTGCTGCTGTCATGAGCTCAACAACTTTCCAAATACTTAAAGACTTTTCTGATAAGATTGGTAGTAATACTAATGAGTGTAATTTTTTGATACTGGATAATGAAATGTGGCAATATTTGAAACATCTGCATTAGGCAGGGTAATAATTAACATGAATTTTTCAATGAAAAGGGGAAAAGAAAACCTTTTTTCTTTAACAACACAGAAGTTTTCACCCCCAACCCTCCCTGCACTAAAAAGAATAACCTATGTCAGCACAAACTTATGATTTTGTAAAATCTGGGGATTAATAGACAAAGGAAATTTCTGTTTATTCTCTGTATACTGAGTAATATAAGAAAAGATATATACATGGAACCCTTGTGTTATAATGCTAAACTTTTAAATGTGCTTCTGCCTGTATGCATTGCTTTTGATTTTTAGGTCTTAAAAACAAAATAATGAAGGATTTGCAATAGATAAGAAAAAAGAAAAAGAAAAATCTGCATATCTCATTGAACCAGTATTTTTCCAAAAGATTGATGTCATTTTGATATCAGAAAAAGAAAAATCTGCATATCTCATTGAACCAGTATTTTTCCAAAAGATTGATGTCATTTTGATATCAGAAAATCATGTATGCACAAGAGGTCCATTTGAAGTGGATTATGAAAAGTTCATTGGTAATGGTTTCAGATTCCAATTTGTAGCTCATCTTTAAGAGGCTGCCACTTTTCAGGCTTTCGTATGGTATCAAAGAATATCCACTTTTAGCTGAAAAGGCTGTCAAAGATATTTCTGCTTTAGAAAATATTAGTAGTTGCCAGGGGTTAGGAGGTGAGGAAGCAGGGATGGATGTAACTATGGGTGTAAAAGGGAAGCATGAGTGATCTGTGTGATGAAGTGTGTTGTTTCTCACACATGATGGTGGTGGTTACATGAATTTGCACAAGTGATAAAATTACACAGAAATAAACACGCACAAAAATGCACACATAGAGAACTGGCAAACTCTGAATAAGGTCACTGGATTTTATCAATGTTGATTTCCTGGTTGTGACATTGTACTAAAATTATGCAAGATATTACCAATGAGGAAAATTGGGTGAAGGGTTTACAGAATGTCTCTGCATTATTTCTCATAATTGCGTGTAAATCTACAATTATCTCCAAACAAAATGTCAAGAAAAATCCTGTGCCTTTTCCAACTACTTGTGTGTGTGAGGCCAGAATGTCTCTGCAGACTTTAGCCAGGACAATATCATGCAACAAACTGAATGCAGAAGCATGTAAGTGAGTGCAGTTGTCTTTTATTAAGCCACACGTAAAAGAGATTCACAAAAAAATGAAACAATGCCAGTCACCTGACCTATACAGTTTGGTTTTGGAAAAATAATTATTTTTTTATAAAAATGTATTCAATGCTACCATGTGATGAGTTAATTATTGTTTTTTTTTAAAAGCTATAGAAAACATGTTATGCATTTCTCAGTTTTAATTTTCAACACCAAAATTATTGATAGTTATAAAGCACATATACAAGAACTCTTTGAGGTCTTCCATAAGTTTTTAAGCATATAAGCGGGTCCTGCAACCAGAACAATGTTAGACTTGTCATAGTTAAAGGGAAGATTAATGAAGAGAATCAACACTGATGATAAAGCTCTTATTCAATGCGGGCATAAGATCCTTTGCTCAATACCCTGTGGTGCTGCTGGCCAGTACAGAGAAGGCCGGGACACCTAACCAAGATGTTACTGGAGGCAATGAGTCTGCAAAATGGAATTAAGCCCCCGCATTACCTTAGAACACCTGCCGTTCTCTCATGGGCTTGCATTAAGACTTGAGGACACAGGCTGGGGGAGTGGTTTGGGGGTTCCCGTCCACTCCCACCTGCTCTGACTCCAGTTTCCTGCCTGAAAGGAACTTGGTACCTGACAGCAGAAAAGATCACCCTTGCAT
>NW_007730553.1:12476-13847 GCF_000696425.1 Galeopterus variegatus
CCTGACCTATACAGTTTGGTTTTGGAAAAATAATTATTTTTTTATAAAAATGTATTCAATGTTACCATGTAATGAGTTAATTATTGGTTTTTTTTAAAGCTATAGAAAACATGTTATGCATTTCTCAGTTTTAATTTTCAACACCAAAATTATTGAAAGTTATAAAGCACATATACAAGAACTCTTTGAGGTCTTCCATAAGTTTTTAAGCATATAAGCGGGTCCTGCAACCAGAACAATGTTAGACTTGTCATAGTTAAAGGGAAGATTAAAGAAGAGAATCAACACTGATGATAAAGCTCTTATTCAATGCGGGCATAAGATCCTTTGCTCAATACCCTGTGGTGCTGCTGGCCAGTACAGAGAAGGCCGGGACACCTAACCAAGATGTTACTGGAGGCAATGAGTCTGCAAAATGGAATTAAGCCCCCGCATTACCTTAGAACACCTGCCGTTCTCTCATGGGCTTGCATTAAGACTTGAGGACACAGGCTGGGGGAGTGGTTTGGGGGTTCCCGTCCACTCCCACCTGCTCTGACTCCAGTTTCCTGCCTGAAAGGAACTTGGTACCTGACAGCAGAAAAGATCACCCTTGCATGGGAGTGTAATTGACCACAGGGACAGCTGTGACCCTCCAGAGGGAGCAGAGGAAAAAGTTGCAACTGGAATTGGCAAAGAGCAGACCCCTGACGTTTAAAAATTCAGCTTCAGTAGTGCAGAGGGGAGCAAAGTTCATAGAAGGGCAAGGACGTGGAAATGGTGGAAATTAATCCAGAGCTGTCTCTGCCATCAGGGATCTCATACGGTCGGACTAGTAGGTGGGAGGAAATGGGACTGGGAGACAGAGATAACCTTGTGGGGTGTGTGGAGTCGTAGAGCAGCTGAGAGACAGCAGGGTCAGTGGGAGGAAAGGTCATACGCAGGGTGACCCAACTGTCCCGGGTTCCTGCTCACAAGATGGTCAGTGCTAAAGTCCCAGGATGGCTGGTCACCTCAATGAGAGAGCCTAATGGATGAGAGGGAACTTGAGTGGGGGCTTTTGGGGTGGGTGGAAAGGACAGGATCATGAGGGTGGGTGAGGAATGTGAGCAGAAATGCGGAGCAGTGACCACCTGTTCACCAGCCACTGAGATCACCCAACGACAGGGACGGGTGTTCTCTCGGGAAGAGCCGAGAAGGGAATCCAGATTAGAAAAGACCTTTGAAATGAGCAGAGGTGTCTGCAAATGAGGAGAGATGGGAAACCCTGGAGCGGTGCGAAGGAGGGGTGAGAAAAAATATTCTCTCCAGGACTGTGTATGCGAATTCTTTAAAAAATGGCAAAATCTCTGGGATGAAATATGTTTACCCCCAATTTTTAGTTATTTTTTT
>NW_007730553.1:15215-16324 GCF_000696425.1 Galeopterus variegatus
ATTACATTTGGAAGATAGAGGGTGTGTGTGTGTGTTGTGTGCTGTGTGTGTGTGTGTGTGTCTCCCATGTGGTACTTTGGTACAACCCATTACCAACTGCTGAGTCATGCAAGGGAATGTAACGCTGTAATTAACAGCAAGGGTCTTATCCTGTTTCACCAGTATTCTTGTTATTTATTGATCATGCACAATGCCACAGTACAGCACATATAAGTCTGTCATTCTTAGTTTTTAACAGAGAGAGGACAGAATACACAGGAAAAGCAGGTTCAGCATCAACACGTTTTTTTCTGGATGTCAGGCACTAATCCACGAATTTAGGATATAAAGGCAAACAGGAGAAAGTTTCCTGTTACCATGGAGCTTACATTGTTGCAGGAGTAGATGAAAAATAGACAGGATAAATAAGTAAATTACTTAGTGCATTAGAATTTGATAACTGCTGTATAAAAATAAAGAAGAGCACGAGAAAAACTGGACCAAAAAGGGGGGTGTGGAGTGAGCTGGGTGTGTTGCGGTATTTGGTAGGGTGCAGGGTGGCTTCACTGAGAAGGGGAGAATTGAGCAAAGACTGAGGGAGGTAAGGGATTGGGACAAGCGATTATCCAATTATCCAGAGAAAGATTAAGTGAAACATTAAGGGACTGTTCTGACTTTCACACCTTCCGATGGCTCAGTTCATTCCTTCAGTGTTGGAGCTGGTTAACCATAAAAAGTGAGGTGTGAGCGGAAAGTAGCATGAAGTTCTCTTTGAATGTCTCCTGGGATTGTAAATTAGCCTTTTTCTCTTGAATCTGGTTCTCTGGCTTCATTGTCATGCATTGAAGATGTGGGGTTCAATGAATGATCATGACCACTGAGGTGATGACGGTGACGATACAGTCACAAGTCCACATTTATTGGCACCTGTTCAGTGCAGATGCTTTGAATCCAGTCTATGTGTCAGGTTGCTCTTTGTCCTCAAAGTTTCAGCTGGCTTTCAGCTTGAGACGTAGGAATCCTGATTTTTTTCTGCAACTCTGATCTCTGGACAAGAGGGGAGCCCTGTCTGTCCATGCTGAAAGTTACAGATCACACCCAAGGCTGCTAACACTGACAATGAATGACTT
>NW_007730553.1:17498-24459 GCF_000696425.1 Galeopterus variegatus
TGCGACACTGAGGGTTGCGACACTGAGGGTTGCGATCCGTTGCCGGACATGGAAAAAGACAAAAAGACAAAAAAAAAAAAAAAGAATTAAACAGCTCTTAGAAGAGCAACATGAAATAAATCCGAGCATTTTTTTCTAATTACTGTATGAAACAAGTGCTAATACAGCACTGATTTACGTAGTTCAGGTTTCTTTCATGAAGTAATCTCTTTTTTTTCTCAGTCTTTTTAAATACTTCCCAAAATTTCTTCAGAATTCTTAAATTAACCTACCCTGACCTTTCCTTCCATTACACATAAATTTGGAACACACCAATGATAACTAGTCCATTGCTGCTGCTGGTTTCTCTTACCTCCGTGTTGTTTCATGCTCTGTAAGAATTTCCAGGGCCCAAAGCCATGGCATCTGCATGACAAGCCAGCCCTCCTGATTTTCAGGATGTTTCTGTACCTCATAGGGTTGCTTTTGTTATCTTGAAAGTGCTGATGAATGCAAAGTACTTTGGAAACTGAAATGAGCCATATAAATGTCAAGTATTGTTTGTGGTCGCTACTTAATCACAGGGTTATTCAAAGTCTTCCTGATCTTTTATAGTATCACTTGATAAAGTCGAGAGTTGCAATGAGTAAACGCTTCCAATAAGTATGTCTTTCAGGAGCATTCTTATCTGGCAATTTTCTTGCACAAACTGGTTGAATATAATAATAGTAAGATCATCTTTTTAAAAACCTCAGCCTAACTCAAAAATTTGAAATTAAACATCTTGAAAAAACATCGACAAATCATGGTATTATTCAACAGGTAAATTTTTTTTTTTTTTTGTCTTTTGTCTTTTTCCGTGTCCAGCAACGGATGGCAACCCTCAGTGTCGCCCCCGTACCGGACCGGGACCGGCAACGGGATCGCAACCCTCGGTGTTGCCCCCGCGCCTCACTCAGCCAGTGAGCGGGAACCGGTCTGTATGTGGGATCCGAACCCTCGGCGGGAGCGCCTCCGCGTTTCCCAAGCGGCGCACTAGCACAGTGCGCCACCGGGCCGGCCCTCAACAGGTAAATTTTGAGCCCCAGCTTCCATATATACAGAATATTGACTCTCTTTAATATTAACTTTGGTGCTGCAAACCTGAATTTTCCTACTTAGATTGATTCTAACTCTACTTTTGGGAAGTGAAGTTAATATTCTTTTAACTGTTATTTTCTTGACTGGTCACCTCCATCTTTTAATGTTTCCATATTTGGAGTCCATGTAGAAGGAACCTAGAAAACTTTCTGTGTGTGTGTTCTAATTATTTCTTATACATATTTTCAAAATAAAATGAAAGAAAACACATATTTTTTAAAGGTCTTGCATACAAGAGCATAATTTGAAAAGTTAAATTTCTCTCCCACCCTCCCTCTCCCAGCCATTTCCTAGCTTAAGAGTTTAATTTGTATCTCTCCAGAGACAGATGGATACAAATGTGCATTTATTTATATGTTTATTTATGCCTTTCTATTCTCAATTAATGTGTCTTGGGGATTATTCTGAAGCAGAGCATTGAGAGCTGCCTTCTATTTAACTGTTCCATAGCACTGTCCATGTGCTACACTGTCATGTCTTTAATGACCTCCTTTAATGGAAATTTATGCTGTTTCCAATTTTCTGTCATCCCACGCAGTGCTGTAGTGAATATCCTCACACCTTTACCATTTGCATGAGTGCCTCCATACAGGTGGGACGGAACCCGGGAGTGGGTTGCAGAGTCCAAGGGTGTGCCACGTGCAGGTAAATGGTCCTCCCTAGGGTTGTGTGACTTTTCGCTCCCCCAGCACCCTCTGCAGCACAGTGTGAAATGGAGCCTTCGCCCTTTGCTCATCCAACAGTCTCAGGTGTGCCACGTGCAGGTAAATGGTCCTCCCTAGGGTTGTGTGACTTTTCGCTCCCCCAGCACACTCTGCAGCACAGTGTGAAATGGAGCCTTCGCCCTTTGCTCATCCAACAGTCTCAACAGGTCTCCCATAGCCTGAAGTTGCATTTTCGATTGTGAGATTGCACGTCTCTTCACACGCTTGAGTCATTTGAATGACCCTTTCTGCAAACTGTTCTTGCCTTTTGCCCATTTTTGGTTGGTTTTTCTTACTGATGTTTAGAGGTATGTCTTAGTTGTTTTTTGTTTTTTTTTTACTTCTAGGTGGTTGAATCTTTTCCCTATGGCTTCTAGATCATAGTGGAAATGTCTTCCCCAATTACTAGAAATGAATTTCCTTAGTTTTCCTCTATCCTGCCCCTTCATCCCAGCTCTCTTCTAACTCACTCACATGTCCGCTCATGCCCCAGGGCTACGATGTTATAGAATCTGATTCTCTTCACTAATATTTGCTTCCAGAATTTTCCTGCCAATCTTCTTTGCTTACTTTTCCATACTGAACACAAACTAAGCTCAGGTGCACCCAGACTGAGGAACAGAACATCGCCAGAACCCCAGAAACTCCCTGGTGGTGCCTTCCAATTGGTAGCCTGACATCAGAAATTAGGTTTGCCTATTTTTCTAAGGTTATGTAAATAGAACCATGTACTCTTTTGAACTTGTTAAGCTCAACATTTTATTTCTAAGGTTTATCCATGTTGTGGTGTGTAATTTTAGTTTGTTCCTTTGGATTTTCAAATAGGGCTTATGTTAGAGTTATAAATGAGTTAGCAAGAATTGATGTATTTATAGCACTGAATCTTCTGGGCTCATTTCTGCCTATGCCTTTCCATTTGTTTAGGTCTTTTTTGTTTCCTTCAGTAGCACTTTAAGGTTTTCTACATATGAATATTTTCTCTAATGTATTGACCGATGGCCCAGAACAGTATCAATAGTAGTCTTGTTAGTGGACATTCTAAATTTCCCTACTTTAATGGGCATACTTTAGGCATCTTTGTGCTCTACAAATAAGCTCCCCTTGCATTTTTATGCATTGCTGTTTTCTCTTCCTGATATTTAATTTGATTTTTGCATCAATATTCATAATCGTGATTGGCTATAGTTACTTTTATTGAATTTTTGGAATGCATGTTATGCTACCTTCATATAAAAAATTTCAAAGCATTGTTCCTCCTTTCTTAGTGTTCTGAAATAGCTTAAATAACATTGGAAGCACCTGTCATAAACGCCTATGTAGAAATCTTTTGTAAAACAGCTTGGGTTTAGTGCTTCATGAATGTGTAGCTCTGTGATAATATTCTCCATTTTTTCATTGTTTTCTTTAGATTTTCCACCTGCTCTGGGGTGTGATATGGCAATTTATATTTTCCTTGATAATGACTCATTTCACCTAGTTCTACACTTGTTTATGTACTTGGAAGCAATACCTCTTATGATTCTTTTCATATTTTCTTTTTAATGACAGCTTTTGTTTCAAAGCCTATTTAATCTGCATAAGTATTGTCACTCGGTTTTCTTTGTCTGCATGGTATATTTTTTTCTACCCTTTTGCTTTCCACCTGCTTGTATCCTTAAATCTAAGGCATGTCTTTTATAGTAACATATCACCTGAGCATGCTTTTAAATCCACCGTGATGCTCTTTGCCTTTTGATTTCAGTGTTTAATCCATTTCCATTTAGTGTAATTACTGACAAGGAAGAATTTACATCTGCCACTTTGATGTTTGTTTTTATATGTCATGCCTTTTCTTTTTCTCGGTTTCTCCATTACTGTCTTCTTTATTGCTAAGTGGATATTTTCTAGTGTACCATTTTAATTCCCTTTTTTAAAAACTGTAATTTAAAATGTAATTTCTTAGTGGTTGCCCTAGGGATTACAGTCAGCCTTCTAAAACAATCTAATTCAGATTAATAGAAACTCAGTATTATACAAGAAGTTGGCTTCATTAAAACTCCATTTCTTCCCATTTCCTTTGTGCTGTTCTTTTTCATACAAATTATATCTTTATTCATTATAAGTCCTTCAACACAGTTTTGTAATTCTTCCTTTATGCAGTTGTCTTTTAAAACAGTTATCAGAATAAAGGAGTAAAAAACAAAATATTGCTATAGTGTTTTTATATTTACCTGTGGAGTTACCTTTGCGGTTGCTCTTTATTTCTTTCTGTGGATGCAAGTTATTCTTAGTGTCCTTTCATTTCAGCCTAAAGGACACCCTTTTGTGTTTCTGTAGAGTAGGTCACTGAACTTCGGATGGACAGCTCCTGTTAAAATGTCACAGACCACCATTGTCTTACCTGGGTTCAATAGTTTCTCTTGGGTAAATAATTTTTAGTTCGATCTGTGACTTTGGTTAATTTCCAGAGTTCTGAAATGGATGATTTTAGTTGCTTTGCCTGTTTTTTCATTGTTTTTGTGCAAGAGTGAGTTCACCAAGGTCCTTACTCTATGACTGCGGAAGCCAATTGCATAGGATCTATCTTAATGTTCATTGTTTTTGTCATTTGGGGGATGGGGGCATGATGTACCTTTTTAATGTTTAGATAAAGTCCCTTATTTGTTTTTGGAAAAGCTCTTTAATGATAATTCAGAATTCTGCTATTCTGGATACTAATTTGTATAGAAGTTTAAGGAAAAATAACATAAAATAGAATAGTATTTCGTGTGTTTCACCCACGAAACACACATGCAATACACATTGACTTTCATAAGATGTGTACACACTAATTAGGTGCAGAGAGCTGTCATTTGGGGGACAGCTTTCTGGAGTATCAAATTCATCCTCTGTTTAAAGTCTTTCTTTGCAAATGTAAGGGCACAGTCTCAAGACCTTCAGAACTAATTGCTCTGTTACGGATTCCTGTCATCTTATTGAATCCTTAGAAAATGCACACTTCATTGCTTTATTCTCCATTGCATGTCTTTAAAAAAAAATCTACACAGTATAGCTCAGAATATGTTAAAAGTTATTTTACATTTTTTTCATTTTTTATAGAAGATCTTTATGTATGTACATTTCTTATGCAAAAAAATTTAAAAAGTAAGATATTCTTATTCTAAAACTTTATTACCCTAAAGGGTGGGGGAAAAGAAAAAGTCCTTCACTTTGTATCACCAGCAAAGAACCTTATTTTATTGTATTCTAAGCGGTGTTCTGGTGCCACCTAGTATTACAAACATGTAAAAGCCACTCTGCTTTTCTTTTTTCTCTTTTCTTTTTCATCTTCCTCCCCCACCTTCCTTCTTCTAATAACTGGTATTTTCTACCTCAAACTTAACTGTTTGAATTATAATATGTTGTTAAAAGAACCAAAAATGGCTCAGGAACCATTTTAGCTGTAATGTACAACATGGATTACTGGTCTAGTCTTCAGGAGACTGTGCTAATGCAGCTGTCAATGTTGTGGGATTTCTCCAACTCGCCAGTTCTCATGGAGTAATAAATGTAGATATTTCGCTCCATTTAAGTAAACACAAGATCTTTAGCTTCCACCAAAATACAACATAAAAACTAAGAAGGTCTTGGGAGTAAAAAGAAGGTCATTTTGTATATTACTCAAAGTATATCTACACACCCCTCCTCCTGCTTTTAACAAAATTTGTTTCTTTATGTATTTTTTCTTTATGCAGAGGATTTGGGCTTGAATATGGAAAATTTCTCACTACCACTCAGCCTTGGAATGTTGTTTCCCCCAAGTTTCTCATGATAAAAAGGCTCAGTTTCAGAGTTGAACTGCTGGCAGCTGAATTTCATTAAGACTTTGATGGGAAACTTAAGTTGGAATTATAAACATCTGTGGTTAAACTTCCCTTTAGTAAACCATTTCCCAGAATTTAACTTTACCACCCCAGGAGTAAAAAAAAAAAAAAAAGAACCAAAAATGGTGTTTGTATTATATGTTTGCTCTTAGGCAGAGCTGAGCACATTTGGGAAAATATCAAATTATCTTGGAGTCGAGGGGTTAGTATTTTACATATTAGGACTTTAACACAGTCTTGTCCTATTTGCACATTGCTTTCTGCCCACTGACAGTGCATTAGTCTATTTCTTCTCTGCTCCCTCCAAATTCTGCTGGGCTCTGTGAGCTCCCCACATCCTTATGAATAACCTTTGCTTCACCTCCAGCTCCTGCACAATAGAATACCACCCCGAGCCTTCTCTCTGGGCTGCTTTTTCTTGTGTGTCTCCATGGGCTGACATTATCTGTGCACTGTATCATTTTTCCTCCACTAGAAATGCATCACTTTATATCTCTGATCACTTTAAAGAAAAGGTTTAAGGGTTACTGAATCTCAATCTAATATAAGACAAATTTGAATAATAAGAAAAAAATCTATCCGTAAGAAGCCAAGAGAGAGCATAGAATAACCACGATGAATTAAAAATCATCTATGAGATGATATGCTTAAATTCAGGATTATGACAAAGTGCATTAAACATATGGAGACTAAATGTTCTCATGAAAATTCAAAGGTTATCAGACTAAGTAAAAATAAAACTCAATTATATACTGCTTATAAGAAACAAACCTGGAACATAAGGATCCAGAAAAGTTGAAAATAAAATGCTCTAAAATGATATGCTGTACAAACATTAACCCAAAGGACACTGGCATGATACTAATTCGTGTTAATATCAAACAGAATTAAATTTAAATTAAAAAATTACAGTAAAGACTGTAAGATTATAAAAGTTTCAATTCTTAAGAAAGATATAATTTTTTTTTTTTTTTGTCCTTTTTCAGACCGGCCGCACCGCGCTCAGCCAGTGAGCGCTGTGAGCGCAGAAAGATATAAAAATTTAATTTGGGGCCAAGCCCGTGGCGCACTCGGGAGAGTGCAGCACTGGGAGCGCAGCAGCACTCCCGCCGCGGGTTCGGATCCTATATGGGGATGACCGGTGCACTCACAGCGCTCACTGGCTGAGCATGGTGCGACCGGTCTCAAAAAGGACAAAAAAAAAAAAATATATTTTTTTTAAGAATTGAAACTTTTATAATCTTACAGTCTTTACTGTAATTTTTTAATTTAAATTTAATTCTGTTTGATATTAAC
>NW_007730553.1:25371-31713 GCF_000696425.1 Galeopterus variegatus
ATATATATATATATATATATATATATATATATATATATATATATATATATATATATATATTATAGCTAGTGTATTTTTGTAGATATGGCTTTCTAGTGCTCTTTAATTCCTCAGTAAATTCTAGAGAAAATGCTCTAAACTCTGAATAATTTCAATTATTTGAAATTTATTGAGGATTGATTTATAGTGAAGATGGTCTATTGTATAAATACTTTGCAAATGTTTTATGTATGTGTGTGTGTGTCTGTGTGTATTTGACTAAACTTAAAAAAATAGACATACCTCTGTCATTAATTGATAGAAAAGCAGACGAAAATCTGTAAGGATAAAGAATATTTGAACAAATGATTAGCAGATTTAACTAATGGACATTTATAGAATACTGCACCTTAGGAGTGGAAATAAACCATTCTTTTAAAGCACATATGGACATTTACAAAACTGATCATATTCTTTGCCATAAATCAAGTCTAACAGTCCTTCAGAGCATGTTGTCTGGAATTGAATGAGGGATCACAGATTATCAGAAAATTACCATATGTAGGTGTACATGTTTAGAAGCAATATCCTTCAAAATAACCCGTGGGTCAAAGGAATCCTAATGCAAATTAGAAAATATTTTGAACTGAACAATAATAAAAGTATATCGAAATTTGTAGATTGCAACTAATACCATGCTTAGAGGAAACTGTATTGGTTTAACTTCATATATGGGATAGGCAGGGGTAAGCATAAAAGAAATGAGAAGCATTCATCTCAGGAAGTTAGAAAAAGAAGAGCAAATTAATCTCAGGCACAGCAGAAGAGAGGAAAACATAAAGATAAGAACATAGATTAACAAAAGAGAAAACAAACCTTTGATAGAAAAGATCCGCAAAGTCAAACCTTTCTTTGAAAAGACTAAAAAACTTGATATATCCCTGATGAGTGAAAGAATAAATCACAGATAACTGATTTTAAGAATGAAAAGGCACACATCAGTGCATATTTTACAGGCATCTAAAAAAGAATCACAAGAGGACAGTATAAAAGACTTTATACAAATAAGGTAGAAAACTATGATGAAATGAACAAGTTCCTAGAAAAAATATATTTACCCAAAAGACAAAGGAAGCAAAACATTCAAATAGGTCTAAAATTATTAAAGCTATTGCATTTAAAATCCATCTGGATGATTCATCTGGATTGGTTATTCTCTAGGCCTGCTGTTTTGTGAGCTGTTATCTAGGGAATTCTTTTTTGTTTTTTGTTTTTTTCCTTTTATAATACCTGTTCCCTTCGTGCTATGACTTTGTCTTCCCTGGTGCATTTATTCTGTTTGTGAAGTATATTTTCCAGTAGCTCTGAGAAAGGGTGATGAGAGTGGAGCAGACTTTTGTGGTTCTCTGCATCGCATAGATTTGGGCCACCCTTGGATCCTTAACTGACTTTTGGATGTTAAACCAGCCTTGAATTCCTGGGCTGAATCCTGCTTGGTCATGGTGTATAAACCTTCTAACATCTTGCTGGATTCAGATTACTAATATTTTGTTAAGGAATTTTGCTTTAATTAAACAAGAGATAATAAATAGTTTTCTTGTTACGTTTCATTTGTTGTTGGTATCAGGGATATTTGCCTCATAAAATGAGTCAGCAAGTATTCTTCCTTCTGTATTTTCTGAAAGTATTTGTGTATGATAATTGCAAGCTATGTTAACAGCAATAATTCTCTTCTACTTTCCAATAGCTCTGCTTTTAATATTGACCTGTTATTTTGTTTTTAATCAATGCAATAGTCCCTCAAATCCCATGGAGATTATTAATCATAATTTTTAAGGGCCCCTCCCCTCTTGTTTTCTTCATGTGTTCTATTTTAATGGGGCCCATTTTCTTGGAGTGTTCAGCTTTTGAGCTTTTAATTCTTTTAACGATTGAATTATTTGCTTATATTGATAAATGAGGGGCTCTGGATTTATGAAGATTCGTAGCTAGCATTACCTCTGTGAGAAATTTTATAAATCACTATTGCACTTTTCTAGCAGCTATGACTTCTCCCACTCGCTCCCACCCAGAGCCCTCTGAGAGTCCAAAGGTGTTTCATGCAGAATAAAGTTAGTAAGGATGGACTGCAGTCCAGCTACTCATGGGGGTCCACAGGATAAAAGCTGACTGGCAGAGGAGGGATCTCTCTTGAGCAACACGGATGCTTGAGCAGCAAAATCATGTCTTCATTAGTCTCAGTGGACAGGCCACTCCAACACAGAGGCTGGGCTGCGTACTTTTGCCAGCCTTTCCTTGTCTAGGGTGCTGGACTACTGCCTTTGGTCATTACTGTCTGCTCTCAGCACAACCCTGTGTTCATCCTCTGCTAGTGTAGTCTCAAGGAGGTCTGTGTCCACTTGGAGTGTGGTCGACAGGGGCAGGTGGTGCAGGAGGCCTTGGGGAGCCAGGCCCATGGGGGTTTTACTGCTCTTCAGAGTTCTGCTCTGCCACACCCCCACTGTTTATGTTTTGGTGACTCAGACACAGCTGAGTCACTGCCCTTCTCTCGCCAGGCATACTGCCCATAAGAAGGGCTGCTAAAGCAAATATACTTTATTTAGCAAGCAATTCCTATCAAATGAAGCCTGTACATGCCTCTGGTCACGAAGCAGCGCTGTTCCAGCTCCTCCGCTATTCCAATATGTCAGTCCCAGGAATTCCCAGGTACACAACATTTCAACTTTCATATCGCTTCTCTCATCCCTTGCCCATTAGATCATGGCCCATACGGGGTGCTGGTAAATGTTTAAGAATTCTGTGTAGAAAACTATAAAATGTTATTGAGAGATCTTAATAAATGAAGGATACATCTTGTTCATTATGGAAAAGCCCAGTATCGAAAAGATGTCCATTCTCTCACAATTGATTAATAGATTCAGTGCAGTCCCAGTCAAAATCACATCAGTTTATGTGGGTGCTTGTAGATATACTGATGCTGAGAGTTAAGGTTGGGGCTGGACATAGAGGTTTCAGAGTCCTCACCATGTGCATCACTGTTAAAGCCAGGACAGTGGCTCAAGACCAGTGGAAAAGGAGCGTGTTTACTTCCCCAGCATGGAGACAGACAGTTGCTGGACCTGGCACCTGCATTCACGCCACGTCCACCTCCACGGCCAGGCTCCTCTGTGGCGTAGCTTACTTTGGCTGCCTCCGCTTCTGCACTCCAAGTTCATTCTTTTTTAATACAATGCAGTTAGGCATCTTCCCACCCCATTGTCTTGTCCTTGGCCTCTTCTATAGCACTTGCCACTAATTACCTCTTCTCTGGCTTCCTTCCTCTTTTTCTCCTGCCTGCGTGCATAATCCTTGTAATGCACAGTCCTTGGCTCCTTAGTCTACATTCTTTTCCAGGACATCGTCATTCCCTTTCATGGGACTGTCTGCTGATGTCCCCCAAGTCCATGTCTCTATTTCTGACACTTCTAAGCTCCAGAACCATACTCTTCCCACTGCCCTCCAGAGTCCCCCAGCAACTCAAATTCAGTGTAGTCACTGTTCCCTGCAAACCCTTCTGTATTTCATGCACAACGTAGTCATCCCTATGCCAAAGTGACGTCATTAGACACCCTGTTCCTTTACCTCTGCAATGAATTGGTCTCTGAGCCTTAAGTCATATCTGATTCCTCTACATCATGTCTCTTCCTGCTGGTTCAGGTGTTGAACATTATCCCTGTATGACTGACCATGTCACGTCCATGCTTAGAGCCTTCCAGTGCCTGTCCATTGCCTGAAGGTCTGAAGAACTTCGTATGACCCAGGAAACTGCCCTCAGCTCATCTCACTCATTAAGTTACCCACTGTTCCATTTTCTGCCCTTCCTGGTCCTATCCTCTAGGTACGTTAGACTGTTCTGACATTTTTTCCAAACTGCCATCATTTTCTTTCCTGACATCTCTCTGCCTGGAGAGCTGCTCACATTTATGAGATCTAATGCTTGGCTTGGAGACCCCGTTCTCTGGGGCTCACTGACGCCACCCCTCCTTCACAGAACTGCACGTGCCCCTCCTCGGTGCCCCGCACTGTTCCATACATCTGGAGATATATGCCCATTCCTCCTACAGCACACAGCACATTTTATTGCAAGTCTTCACTGGTCTGCCTGTCTCCTTGCAGTCTGTGAACTCCTTCAAGGCAGAGACTATATTTTATTTATATTGTTTTCTCAGTCTTCAGCAAAATGCTTGGCACACAGGAGGTGCTCAATAAATGTTTGATGGATCAGGACACATGAACAAGGGCATTGCCTGCATGAAGGAACAGACCTGTCATGTGGCCGCTCCTCCTGTGTCCACGCACACAAAGGTGGTCCTTTAGTGTGGAGTCGATTGAGTGACTGATTCATTAAACATTTATAAAGTACCTGGTGGGCTTCAAGCATTGAGGGGATGGTCGAGCAAGTATCCACTGTGTCTTTGAGAAAATTACTCTTCCAGCACAGAAAGCAGCAGTGTGACATTTTGGCAAGTCATGCCCACACATCAGCGGAGAGTAGAATGACAAGCCCTTAAGGTCGAAGGCAGGCACGGCACTGGGAGGCTTTTCCTGCAAGCTGGTGACTTTCCATGTCCTGACCCTCTCCTCGGCATGAGGCTATCAGCTGGGAAAGCTGGCATGGCTTTCCAGGGCATGACTCAGGCAGCCACGAGCAGCTGCTGCTGCAGACCAGAACCCGGTCAGGGCACACGCAGGTGACAGCATCAGAGAAGTGTGATGGGTTTGAGATGGAGGAGGCAGACGTGATGCAGGGAAGGCACGTTTGGGGATGAGGGACCCTTCTCATGCTTATTCCTAAGAGAGATACGTTCCCCTTTATCTCTCCCTTTCCAACACCTGCTCTCTGCAGTCTGAAGTGTATCTGTTATAAATCATAAAGACACAGTACTTTAAGGTTATTAGTTCGATGATTTCTCCTCCTGGGTTTTCCTATCTAAACAGCATAGAAAGACTTCGACTAACATTCTTTTTTTTTTTTTTTTTTTTGTCTTTTTGTCTTTTCTTCGTGACCAGCAACGGATCGCAACCCTCAGTGTCGCGCCCGTACCGGATGGGGACCGGCTACGGGATCGCAACCCTCGGTGTTGCCCCCGCTCCTCGCTCAGCCAGTGAGCGGCCGGTCTGTATGTGGGATCTGAACCCTCGGTGGGAGCACCGCCGCGCTTCCCAAGCGGCACACTGTAGCAGTGCGCCACCAGGCCGGCCCAGTCGACTAACATTCTAAATAGCAGATTAATGCCTGGAATTATGTTCTAGGACACGCAGATTCACTAAGGCTCTTGAAACTATTCCAGGAGGACGGTTATCTTCTTTATCCGCCAAGTTGGACAACAGGGGTTGGAGGAGAAAAAGCCAGAGGAAAAAAGGTCAGAGTCAAAGGATCAGGTAGAGCCCAGACCAGCAGAACATCTGGGGCCAGCTGTTCACTAAGGAGAATGAAGCTTTGCAGGCGGTGCTGGGGGAGAAGTCACATTGAATGGTGCGTGATGGGACCTTGAGTTGGGTAAATCTTTTGGTGCAGGTGGCAAAAAAGACCAAAGCCATTTACTCGTCCCTTATGTAGCCTGTCCCTTCTGCATAAAAACACGCTTACTTAGCCTGTCCGTTATGCATAAAACACCCTCAGTCACTTAGTCTGTCCCTTCTGCATAAAATACCGTTACTCACCTAGCCTGTCCCTTCTGCATAAAACATCCTCACTTAGCCTGTCCCTTCTGCATAAAAACACCCTCACTCACTTAGCCTGTCCCTTCTGCATGAAACACCGTCACTCACTTAGCCTGTCCCTTCTGCATAAAACACCCTTACTCACTTAGCCTGTCCCTTCTGCATAAAAACACCCTCATTCACTTAGCCTGCCCCTTCTGCATAAAAACACCCTTAGCCACTTAGCCTGTCCCTTCTGCATGAAACACCCTCACTCACTTAGCCTGTCCGTTCCACATTAAACATCCTCACCTAGCCTGTCCCTTCTGCATGAAACACCCTCAGTCACTTAGCCTGTCCCTTCTGCATGAAACACCCTCACTCACTTAGCCTGTCCTTTCTACATAAAACATCCTCACCTAGCCTGTCCCTTCTGCATGAAACACCCTGAGTCACTTAGCCTGTCCCTTCTGCATGAAACACCCTCACTCACTCAGCCTGTCCCTTCTGCATAAAAACACGCTTATTTAGCCTGTCCCTACTGCATGAAACACGCTCACTCACCTAGCCTGTCCCTTCTGCATGAAACACCCTCACTCAGTCTGTCCTTTGCATAAAACCATCTAGAGTTTGCAGCCTTCCGGGCCCCCTAGCAGAGGAGCGGGGCGGGGCGGGGCGGGG
>NW_007730553.1:32459-34127 GCF_000696425.1 Galeopterus variegatus
GGCGTGTGGGCCGCGCTCACGGGGGGCTGGTACCACGACCCCGAGCAGAGCACGTTCACCAACAGCTGCCACCTGTACCTGTGGCTGTTCCTGCTGCTGCTGCCCTTGGCCCTGCACCTGGTGAGCGGGGAGGGAGGGGACACAGGGAGCGCAGACTTGCCCAGGAGCCGGGAGGGGGAAGGGACTCAGGAATTTGGGACCCAGAACGTGCGGGGAAAGGGGTCCGCAGGGACTCACTGGAAGGGAGGGCAGAAGGGGAGAGGACTTTGGGGACTCTGGGACTCGTCAAGAATGGATGCGGGCTGTTAAGATGAGTCAGGCTGTGCTCGTCCCTGGGACTGTTGAACCTGTTTGGCAGGGGGACAACCCTAGGCCTCATGGCTGGTTGGCCAGGGATAACGTTTGGTATGCAGTGTTGCACGTGACAGCCAAAAGGCAAGAGGAAAAGTAGACAGCAAGCCCCTTTCAGTCTTTCCCCCTCCTGTCCTCCCTTCCTGTTTTGCTTCGAGGAGGCAGGTTCAATGATCCCATTACTCCCCTTGCAATGTCCACACTGTCAGGTATAGAATTCTGCAGGAAGATAGAATAATGGGTAAATCGAATGGACTTTGTGCTAAACAAAGTATTGCAGCACCTGTTTGGGGCTTGACACTTAAAGGGTTAAGATAAGTGAATGCTGCTGAATAACTACATAGATGACCTTCTTAGGAAAATTACATATACCTAATTGAAGCAGTGGTTCACCTTATTTGAAAAGCTGTGCAGCTAAGGTGCTCCCTGTCTTATTAAACTTTCAGTGCTGAGAATCTAATTTGGGTATGTCTGTTGAAAGGCTTTATTCCTAAAACATTGTCTGCTCATGTGCTGGCTCCACAGCGAAAGTCTCCAGTTTGCATGGCTCACGGACTCCAAGTTAGACACTGGAGATTGTCCATAATTTGCTCTCTTTCTGGCTTTTCCAGAGTTTATCCAGAGGGTCAGTACCCAGGTTCTGAAATTGGGATGCCTGGGTTAAGCCTTGAGTCCACCTCTTACCAGTTCTGTGACCTTGGGGAAGTTACTGACCATGTCATTCATTTTTCCTATCTGCAAAACAAGAAAATAATAGTATCAAATTTACAAGGTTGTTTTGGGGACTGAGATCTCTCTTAATTTGACAAAATGGGGTGAACAAAATAGCTTCTCTCTTATCTCTGGAGCAAATAAGACTCTATATTATAAGACATAATTAATTTCTCTTCTCCGTTCTATATTTATTATTAATATTATAGCATTCTCTAGTTCCTATTAGTATTGCATCATTTTTTGAATTCTGCTTTGTACTTGGTTAAAACGTGTATGTATTTTACCTCTACCCCTAGCAAGTGAGGTTTTTAAGGGCATGGACTGTGGTTTTGTTTATTCATCTTGGTTCTCTTATTGTGCCTAGTGGAGTTCCCTGCATTTGGTTAACACTGATCTCATCTCTAATAAATAATGGTGCGTCTCTTTCTGTTCCAACCAGCGTTATATTGCCTACCTCACTATATGTCTTGAGTATTTCCTGATAATGAAATCTTGGGTATTTCATTTTGTAACACTCAAACATTGAGTATGAAATATTCCGCTATCAGGAAATGCTCAAAATATGTAGTAAAGTAGACAAGAAATATTCCACCTGTAATATTC
>NW_007730553.1:34527-36352 GCF_000696425.1 Galeopterus variegatus
TAATGGTGCGTCTCTTTCTGTTCCAACCAGCGTTATATTGCCTACCTCACTATATGTCTTGAGTATTTCCTGATAATGAAATATTGGGTATTTCATTTTGTAACACTCAAACATTGAGTATGAAATATTCCGTTATCAGGAAATGCTCAAAATATGTAGTAAAGTAGACAAGAAATATTCCACCTGTAATATTCCACCTGCAATACTCCTCAACAACAACCACATTAACACTTAATGCATGTTCCTACAGATATTTTTCTCTGCATATGGGCTCATTTTTATAAAACCCTACTTAAGATTTGATGTACACCTTGATCAGACCCTTAATTTCTGTCAAATTGTGCTTTATTGCGTAGCTTGATATCTGTCTTACATTTGTAAATAGGAATTGTCCTTAGTTAAGCTCATCTGTAATGATATTTAAACACAATTTCTGGCTAAATTTCAAGATTTTAGAAAGTAAAAAAACACCTTAAAATGATCTTACTGATTTTTTGGGGGGTGGGGGGACAGCTGGCTGGTACAGGGATCAAACCCTTGACCTTGGGGTTCTCATCACCACATAACGTTACCCTTATAGTGGACCTTTTTTTTCATATCAAAACAAATATACTGAGTTTTTTATATCTCTATGCTTGCGTGCCTTTAACTATTATAGAATGATTGTATTTGGGTATATTTATTTTTACACTGTTTTTTAATGTATAGCCTATCTTTTTCAAAAAAGGACAGATTATCGTTTTCTTGCTCTGGTCTTCTGGTCTCTGAAAGTGCCCTTAGAAGGAGAGGCCCCCTCCTCCAACTGAGGCTTCTCTAGATGTTAATGTTTAATGTCCTCCTCTGCACTTCAGTGCTGCCTGTGACTGTTAACATCCTTTTCAGTTCATTGCACTTTTAAGAGTTTGGCTCAGAGAAGATAGCTGACTCCTCACTGCAGCAGGGGTTTATTCAAAGTTCTCAAAATAGATACCAACTTTTTGCTTTCATGCTTAAACAGCAATCTGTGCTCCACAGCACGGCGACCGAATTCCTTTGTATAGCGTAGAAGGTGCTTCATGCCCTACCAGTAGCCTCCTGCTTCAGATGCCCCATGTCTGTTATTCTGAAGTGTTTGCTCTTCCTGGAAGGTCCTGTGTTTTTCCCATGCTGTTCTGTCTGCTCAGCTTTGCTCTGCATCCTTCACAGTTCTCACAGACGTCTGACTTCTCTGGAATAGTTTCCTCAATCCGAGTTAGGTACACCTCTGTTACCTGAATTATAGCCCTTGCTCTCTACTTGGAAATTGTCTGCTCATCTGTCTCTCGTGCTTGACATGGAACTTTGTACGTATAAGGGCTATGTTTTTTGTCTCTGTGCTTGATAAGAAGTAATCATTTTTATACATTTATGGGCTCAGCTGTGATTTTCATTGGGGGAGAGGGGTTGATTCTGCACCCTTCTCTGGGGACATTTGGCAATGTCTGGAGACATTTTTGGTTGTCACAACTGGAGGGAGTGCTACTGACACCCAGTGGGTAGAGGCCAGGATGCTACAGAATGACCTATGGTGCACAGGTCAGCCCCACAACAAACTACCCAGCCCAAGATGTCAGTAGTACCAAGATTGGGGAACCCTGAGCTACAGGAGAGTGACCGTTATATAACATTAATGGGCGATGTCCGTGATTTTGGTGACCGTTGTTGCAATATGACAGTAGCTGCTTGTGCATATTATATTTAAGTAGACACAATAATTCTAAATCGGGAACAGTAACTGTCCCCAAGGGGGTATTGACAAGTCTTCTTAGGAGCATTTTTGGGTTCATCTCAATGACTTTGTCACTAT
>NW_007730553.1:37670-39394 GCF_000696425.1 Galeopterus variegatus
CGGGAGCGCCGCCTCGCTCCCAAGCGGCGCACTGTAGCAGTGCGCCACCGGGCCGGCCCGAAAGAAAAAGTTATTAATGCAACTCATCTTTGTCCCACTGTTCCTTTAAAAAGGATTATTGCACACTGATTTTAACCTTTTAATGTAATTGAATTTGAAGAATATTGCTTAAAAATTGAGAAATATATTATTATACCTCATTAAATTTGAATAGTAATTGAAGCAGGCTTGAAATTTCACGACACTAAAAATTTTTTGTATCATTTGAGTTTCTAGGGCTCTAAAACACACAGAGAACTTGGTAGTGATGAACTCAGTCAGAACTTCTGTAGTAAGAACTATTGGCTTGTCAAGTCAGAACTATTTCTAAAATTCCTTATGAAAAATGAATATATGTTTTCATTTATATTACACATAAAATATAGCATTGATCACCTGGTATAGTGTAGCTTATATTTTATAAACATTCATACTCTGAACTCTCCTTTTTAATTCTAAATAACACATTTATTTCTATTAGGAAACACATGACATGGATTTCCAATCTCAACATCAGTACAAGTTTATGATTGAGTCTGTCATTATATTGAGGGTGANAATCCAAATTTCTTGACTATACTAAACATCCATTGACTCAGTATTCTTTTATGAAAAGAGAAGAGAGAGAGGATTGGATATCTGCAGGTACCAGCTTTTAAAATAATTTTAAAGCATTTAACCCTACAAAGTTCTCATTTTAATGATCCTGCTGGTACAATTCTACCCGACTCTCTAACCTTTGGCTCTTTTTCTGTCTTATTTTTCCCTGTAGCATTATCTTGGTGGTCCAAACATTTGCCTGCCACCTCTCTAGCCAGAATTTCCGTCATGGAAACCACACACAAAGTAAGGGGCCCAGGAGCTCCGAGAAATCAGAGCAGATCTAATAAGAAACAGACAGCAGACCCAAAGAAAGTCACATCGCAGGTCTAAGAGAAACTGGTAGAGTCTGCTGGGTTGTTACCTTACTTTGCAAGATAGAAGTGCAGGCAGGTCTAAACTGTGAGAAGCAGTCAGATTTATCGATCCCATCCACCTCATCATTTTTGAACAAGTATTTGCAAGTCTGGCCAACTTCTCAGGTGCTGCATCAAGGCCCCCACGTCTATAAGCTGCTGGGCAGCTTCCTATAGGTAGAGATGTGCTCTGTACTCCTGTGCCTCCATGGGTCCTTGGCCTGAGTTCCTGGGATCATTCCAGTTCTCCATATATACCCACACACCCCAGATTTTCTGAGAAAATACTAAATTCATTTAATTATTTTGTCATAAAGAAAATTCATGAAATACATAATCCACTATTATTTTAGGTCTGAAAACTTGTAAATTCCTTCACACACATAATTGCAGAGAAACAACAGCACTTCTCTGTCGTGTGGCCTGATTTTTGGTTTCCACCCCTATTCCCAACCCCCACAGAATTATAATTTACTGAAAGGGGACCCAAGAGTCCTACTTGAATGACACAGATAGACCCTCAACAGTTATCAGTTGAATGAATGAATGAATCAATCAATAGGGTGTGGATTACCTTCTGGACAAAGCAGATCTCTCTTAATTTGACAAAATGGGGTGAATAAAACAGCTTCTCTCTTATCTCTGGAGCAAATAAGACTCTCATATTGCTCAGTCTGAATTCTGTGATTTTGGAATAAAGTACAGTTGCTTTTTTTTTTTTTTTTTTTT
>NW_007730553.1:40808-41703 GCF_000696425.1 Galeopterus variegatus
CTTTTTATGCACCACATAAATGAATTATGCTTTGACAGGAGTACAGAGTGTCCTATGAAGCTTGGAGCAGCTCCTCTTTTAGTGAAGTTCATGAATTTTGTGTAGACCTGGTGACCTGATAAATAGTACCTTCCTTTTCTGAGTCACTTGAGGGAGACAGGAGAGTTGAGCAGATGGAGTTCCTTATTGCAAATGAAGCTGATGGTCAGGAATGTGATTCTGTCTGCAGACAAGTGGCTTTCCCAACTGTGAACCACGGGGTCAGAGGCTTACCCTGTTGGTCAGGTGCAGTGTGGAAAGCCTGACTTGAGGCCTGATGCTGGAGACCCTGCAGCGTGGAGAAGCCACCCAAACACACCTCCTGGGCACCATTGCCTCCTGTAGGAAGGGACATACCTAGGAAGCCATGCCCAGTTTCTGTTCTCAAATCACCCTCACAGATCCCTAAGGGAGGAGTGGGTCAGAGGTGCAGAGAGGCCAGATCTGCAGAGGCAATGACCCCCCATCCTGGAACCAGTGAGTGGGAGGGATGTTTCCCTCTGACAGTGGTGTGTCTGCACTGCCCAGAAAGACCACTTTGTTTTTATTAGTTTCTTCTGAGTCCCTGATCCTCTCTCAGGTCATTGCAGTTGCTAGGTAAGTAACTCCAGATGACAGGAGCTGTGTGTGTCTGTCTTCTCTGTAGCACGACCTACCTTATGCCTCAGCATCTTCGTTGACAAAATGAAAAGAATCATTTCCAGAAGTCTTCAAGATTAGCTTGTGCGGGTGGACTGTGAGCCCCGTCGTGAAGCACCATTGATACATGTTGTCGTCTCCTACAAGGGTGGTCTTTGTGTGTGCACCCGGAAGCCCTCCCAGGCGGTTCACTCTCACTAGACTCGGGCATCGTTCG
>NW_007730553.1:42547-57302 GCF_000696425.1 Galeopterus variegatus
GGATGGTATGAAATGTGCAGCCATTGCGGAAAACAGTGTGGAGGTTCCAAGAAAAATTAAACATAGAATTACCATATGACTCAGCAATTCCATATCTGGGTATATATCCAAAAATAATTGAAATAAAGGCCTCAAAGTTGTATGTGTACACCCATGTTCGTAGCAACGTTATGCACAGTGGGCACAGAGTGTAAACAACCCAAATGTCAATTGATGGATGAACGGATAAGCAAATGTGGTCTGCCCATACAATGGAATATTATCCAGCCTTAAAAAGGAAGGAAACTCTGACACGTGCTCAACACGGATGAGCCTCAACCGTATGCCAAGTGAGATAAGACAGACACAAAAGGGCAAATAATTGCATATTCCACTTATGGGAGGTATCCAGAGAAGTCCAATGCATGCACACAGAAAGTGGAATGGGGCTGCCAGGGGCTCAGGGGAGGGAAGAGCGGGAGACAGTGTTAAGTGGGGACAGAGTTTCAGTCTGGGAAGATGGAAATTCTTATGGTGGACCGTGGTGATGGTCACACGAACATGTGAACGTCCTTAATGCTACTGAACCGTACACTTAAAAGTGGCTCGAGATGGTAAAATATATGTTTATATATATATATATGTATGTATGTGTGTGTGTGTGTATATATATATTTGAGCACAATGTTAACAATGGGTCAGAGAACAACATACAGCTTTTCTTTGGCCAAGGATAAAATGTTGAAAAACGTAGCCTTCTATTGCTAGTGAGAATGTGTTAAAATGATAAGTTCATGGAAATAAGGAATTATGACTTGCCTTAGAACAAGTAAACCCTCTATTCGAGATCTGAATATACCTTACATGGGGGAGGGGGGAGATTATGTGACACAAATTAAAAACAAATTCATAAGTTCTCACTCATGAGGCATTCTTTCCTAAGCCTTTCTACTCTACCCTCCCATTCATACCTCCAAGGACAGCAAATCCTGGACTCTGGGGGTCTTTTGTTGACTGAGCATGATGATGTTTGCTGTGAAATGGCCTTGAAAGTGATGTTCAGTGATGTCCCTTGGAATGTTGAATCAGAGGAGCCTGGCAGAGCACAACTGCATGGCAGGAAAAAGGGATATTTGGGACGATGCTAGATTCTGTTTGGAGGGTCTACTGAAGGGAGAGGTTTTTTTAAAGGAATCATGAGCTCAGGGAATTTGGGGAGGTTAATGTACCATGCATAGCATGCTATAAAACCTTTCCTCTCCCAGGATAAAACCTCTGTATCTCACTAGAGCCTGGTGAGGTCTGTGGGCTCTCTGCAGGTGTAACCAAGTGTCAACTATTGTTACACGAGACAAGGGTCTGTGCTCACCTGGGTTGCACACTGGATGCTCCTATTGACTTCAAATTCTAACTTCTTGCCTTCTCTTAATTTCAACATTACCAAGCTTATGCTGTAGTCAGCATTGATGAGGATGAACTGAAAACTAGTATGTCTCCTTATTGTGCCAAGTCAGTTCATTTCCAAACGAATTTAGAAATTCAAGAGCCATATATAGTCTTCTGTCTCTCGTCCATCTTCCCTAGTGTTCTCTTCCCAATGCCTCAGGGTTTTCTCAGTTTATCACTAATCTAATTAATTAAGTTAAGCAATACTAGCTTCCATAGCAGGCAAAACCCAAGATCTCCATGGTTGAAAGAATCAGAGGTTTAGTTCTCTCTCCTGTGATGGGTCCATTGCGGGCCTGTAGGGGCCTTGCTCCACGGAGTCACTCAGGCCCCCAGGCTGAAGAGAGCTTCCTTACCTTGTGGATGTACCGTCTGGACAAGATGGCCTTTGAGATCCCCAAATAGAAGAGGAGAAGAGGGGGTGGGGGAGTCAGAGTCACTCAGTCCCCCAGGCTGAAGAGAGCTTCCTTACCTTGTGGATGTGCTGTCTGGACAAGATGGCCTTTGAGATCCCCAAATAGAAGAGGAGAAGAGGGGGTGGGGGAGTCCGGCAGCTCGTAGTCGTCCAGCTCATCATTCCACTCATAGTCCATTGGCCAAAAGTGGCCACACAGCCCCAGCCCACCTGCAAGACAGGCCGGGCGGCGCAGAGGAGCACGCGGAATGTTGAGTGAGCCCCAGCACTGTTTGCTGCCCCTGCCAGCTGGAGCGCCACGAAACCCAAGTCACATTTACATCCGAGCGACTTCCGTGAGGAGTTTGTACATAACGGTTCCCTAATCTGTTCTCACAGACAGCTGCAGTTTTTCCTTTTCTTTTATCAGTTTCTTCAAACTAACTCTGGCTTTAGCCTGGAAAAAGTGACAGGGGTGATTAGTGTCCCCGTACCTCTTTCCTCCCTCTTTGTTTTTTTTCACTTTGTGTGTGTGTGACTTGGGATTCTTTACAGCCTCACCTCAGGAGGTGCATGTGTAGATGTGAAGCTTACCTGCTGCCAGGTAGGGGCCCTGACTGTATCTGTTACCTGCCTACCTGATATGATCTTATTTCACCACTTCATCCACTTATTTATTAATTTGTGTTTATCTGTGGGCTTTTTCTCTGTAATGTAGAAGCGCATAAGTGTGGGTGAAAAGCTCCTCAACTTCATCTTTCTCTTGTTGGGGAAGCTTTTCCTCTTTCTCTGTCGTTCTTTTTGTTTATTCTGTTACAGGACAGTCTTCCCCAGATGACGGGTGCTCAGGTAGGACCAGGCATCAGACTGGTCACTGGACTCCTGAGATTTTTCAGGGAGGCCCATTGATAAAAGGGTCTCGCTGGACACTGAAGCTGTTCCCGATATCATCTTAGGACAGTCAGGGATCTGTTTCCATCCCGAGGGATAAGAATTTAGTTTAGGGAGGACCACAGAAAACCTGCAATGGTCTGTGGTCCTGGGTGAGAATTAGGAAGATAGGTGGGGACAGTTCCATGGGTCCCAGTGATTCTTTTGTTTCTTGAGGGGATTGGACAGGACTGAGGTGAACTTCACCACGATGATCTCCGTGCTGAGATACTTTGTCTCTGCTGGGAGTGTCCTTCCTTTTGGACGCAGTGACCTTTTGTAGTCCCTTATGCGCACCACGACCCTAGGGAAACCCATGGCCTGCTGGAGTCAGCCCGTGGGAGGTCAGCGAGGTGGGGACGGGAGGCCACCCTGGGCTTTCTCCTTCCCTCTTTCGTGTGTTCCCCACGAGGTTTTTTGTATTTTGTTGATGGAAACAGCATCTTACAGTCCCTTCTCTGGCCTTTAGGACCAGATGCATGGGAAACTCAAGATGAGGCACAGAAAAGAGCTAATAGGAAATGGAGAGGTTCCCCGTCATATGTCTTTTGTTCTGTGGGGTTCCTGTCTGCACATCAAATGCCGCTCATCCCTGCAACGAGCACAGAACCTGAGGAATAAGACAGACTTTTAAAAAAGCATAAGGTACCAGCTCTTTCTCCTCAGGTATTTTAACCAGGCAAAGTTACAGAACTAGTAACATTTGAAACCTTGCCCAAATGATGCTCAATAAATAGTCCAAAAATGCTTCCCGGTTTTAAACAAAAAGGAAATCTTATAAGCAAATACATTTTTCCTTTTTTTCCCCCCTCTTCAGGCTTTTCCTCCAAATGCGATCACTGTATTTTTTTACTGCTGTTCAGTGACTGTTCTCTTCACGATCATCAAATTGGTCAGTTATCGTCTGCACGTCATGTTCGATGCGGGAGAAGTAGTCCAGCAGAGGCCCCCCGGAGAGAAAGAAAAGCCGCCCGCAGACAAAGAGGCCAGCAGTGAACGCAGGGCCAGTCCCCAAAGCCCCAGGTGACGTTTCCAGTCCGTGGGTCAGGTCATGATCCTCAGCTTGTAATTTCGAATGAAATAATGTTTCTCGTTTATTAGTCGTTTATGAAAATACTAGTGTAGGCAGACATAGACATGTGTACTTTTCTTATACTTAAGCATACACTTAAGCATAAGATTGATATTCATAATCAAGATGGCTTAACTGGCATCGGTGTGACCTTATACCATGACCCCAAATTTATTTGCCTTAGACTTAGCACTGCAAAAAGTTTCACTTCAGTATTTTTATTTTGTTGTTTAAATGCTTAGAGCATGCCAGCGTATTTTAAAGAATAGCATTTGTTACAAGTAGATAGGGACAATAACTTCTGGTGTCCTATAGAGATAACAATTTCATATTGTATATTTCTAAATAGCCAGAAAAAGAGGATCTTGATTGTAGTCAAAGAAAAATGTTCAGGTGATGCATATGCTATCTACCCTAAGTGAATTATTGTCCAATATATGTACGTATTGAAACAACACACCATACCCCACACATATGTACAGTTAAATTTTAAGACTAGAAAAAAAAAAAAAACGTAATTGTCGCCATTCTTGTATTATTTCTTATAGTTCCTTAAGAAAGCATGTCCTACAATTTCAAAGAATGTTTATTACTCTCTCTTAAAAATAATATGTTCATAGAAGGAATATGACAAAATGAACTCTGGGAAAAAATAGATTTTGGGCTAACACTGAAGGAGCCATGGTTCTGTTTGGTAATGTCACTGCTCCTGTGTTTCTTGTGCAGGATTAGCAATGCCAGGCGGGGCCCCCACGGTGGAAAGGAAGAGGCCAGCCGCCACTGCCCCACGCCTCGCCTGCACCGCAGCTCCGGGGCACAGAGCACAGACTCTCGCCACTCTTCTGGGCCGCTGGTGAGTGGTCCTTTTTCCAGCTCTGCTCTCTTCCTGTCACTTTTGTGTGGACCCCACCTGGAATGTGAGTGCGACTGTCGTGCTGTGGTCGCTGGCCCTGTGCTCGTGGGGTATCCCGTGTCAGGGTGTGGAAATGGCCTGCAGGGTGTGCTGGGGACCGTAGGAGAAATGCTCAGTCCTGTGCTCAGAGCACATGTGTAGCCTCCTCTGCTGGGTACCTCCTGCTGGGTGGCCACGCTGGCCGGAGAGCCCCGAGCAGGCCTTCCCTGCCCTCTCCCTGTCCTGCCTGCCATTCATTCATTGAAGTCATCAGACTTGCAACGCCTCCCAGCAGGAATAACTAACTCCACCTCTGCACTGCTTTCCACGTGAAATCACACCTGCCTCTTGGAAGGTCAATAAATCATCTTTTTTCTAGATGAGCTTTATTGGGCTCTGTTCACTACAGTATAAGTCATACCCTATTCTTTCTCCTTTTCCTTTCTTAATTAGCAAACTCTCCTTTGTCCCAGTACATTCGTCTTGGTTGGATGTCTACACTTCTATATATTTCTGTATCCATTTTTGCTCCCTGTTTTGTAGGAGCTCAAGAAGAGTGGACACTGTGTTGTTTCTTGTCCACCTGCCATTAAGAAAAACAGGGGCTGCTCCCTGCCTGGAAATACACAGTGAGCCTGGTCGTATATTCATGTTTGTTTTTCCGTTTGTTTAGGAGTCGCCAGCACAGGGAACAGTGGAAGATCTCAAAGGTAGAGCATCGTCATCACCATACTTTATCGTGACATTATCCTCAGGGAAGTGGAAAATATTTTTATAAAGTAGAACACCAGTGAACTAATTGAAAATAAGAATATACCCGAGACTGCATAGTTATATTTTAACTTCATTTCTGTAACTCAACTTCAATTATCTCTTATCGGAATTTCTATACCATGTCTACATTCAACTTGTGATATTTTACTGACCATATTTCACTGCTGTTTGTCCAGTCTCTACCTCATTTTCGTGCGGTGAGCCGCATGAAAATAATACATTTTGAGAATAATATAAAATTTCATTTTCTGGAGAACAGCTGAAATTAGCGTCATGGCCCTGAACCCCTAAAATGAAATTTCTTCATTCATCATTCAGCTACAGTCCATTGTAACAATATGTAAAAAGACTATCCAAATTCTTTCTTTATATTATTACTACTGAAATGAAATGCACTCTAGTTAGGTTTCCAGTAGTTTAGTTTACACACACAACTCCATAACTATATTGTTTGTTGTTCATTTTTACACACACACACACACACACACACACACACACACACACACACACACACCTTTTCCCCCATATTAGACTAAATATCCTTCTGGGTGAGGTGTGCTCTAGCTGTTAGCACCAGTTATGTCACATCCTTTGAATGTCCCTTCCGGCCTTTTAACTTCCCCATTCCAATGGAAACATTGTTTCTTTTCTTATTTGCACTGTGAATTGCTGCAGAGGTTTTGCTACATCATTTCATTCTGAGTTACAGCAAGTCAAACGTACAGGTAGCACTGGAACCCTACCTGCCTACTAAACCCAATGTTTTTTAGCAACACTGCACTAAAGCAATGTGTTTCTTTTCTTAGCCCAATCTCACAAGACACGATCCTAGTATACAATTCTTTCTGTTGTTAAAAGCCTCAATGGCTTTATTTTTTTGATAGCTTTATTGAGATGTAATTCAGATGCTATACAATTGACCCTTTTCAAGCGTACAGTTCAGTGGTGTGTGTTTTTCATAGAGCTCTGTATCCATCACCACAATCAATTTCAGAATCTTTTCATTACCTTGAAAAGAAGCTCCACGTCGCTTAGCCATCACCCCCCAACTCCTCTGTTTCCTCTAACCCCAGGCAGCCACTATTTACTTTCTGTCTGTATAGATTTGCCTGTTCTGGACATTTCATATAAATGGAATCGTATAATACGTGGTCTTTTTTGACTGGCTTCTTTCAGTTAACATAATATTTTCAAGGTTCATCCTTGAAAATAGTAGTAGCATCTATCAGTACTGCATTCCTTTTTATTGCAGAATAATATTCCACTGAATGGATATACCGCATTCTACTTATCCATTTATAAGTTGGTAAATGTTTGGGTTGTTTGTACTTTTTGGCTATTTGAATAATGCTGCTATGAACATTTGTGCACAAGCATTTGTGTGGACATGTGTTTTCATTTCTCCTGGGTATAATGTATACACAGGAGTGGAATTGCTGGGTCAGTTAGGAGCTATATATTTAATCATTTGAGGAGCTGCCAGACTGCTTCAGAAAGCAGGTGCATCATTTCACATTTCCGCCATCAATGTGTGAGGGTTACAATTTCTTCTTGTCCTTGACAACACGTGTTACTGTCCATGTTTTTGGTTAGAGCCACCCAAGTGGGAGTGGAATGGTATCCCATCCTGGTTTTGACTTGCACTTCTCTAATGACTAATGAAGTTGTCATCATTATAATTATCTTTAGAGAAATGTCTACTCAAGTTCTGTGCCCAGTTTTTAATTGGATTGTCTTTTTGTTGTTGTTTGAGTTCTCTGTATATCTGGGATACAAGTGTCTTCTCAGATGTATGATTTGCAAATATTTTCTCCCCCATTCTGTGAGTTGTCTTGTCACTTTCTTAGTGGGATCTTTCGAAGGACAAAAGTTTTTAATTTTCATGAAGTGCGATTTATCTATTTATTGTTTCTTTTGTTGCTGGGGCTTTTGATGTCATATGAAAATAACCACTGCTGAATCCAAAGTCATGAAGATTATTTCTGTGTTTTCTCTAAGAGTTTTAAGTTTTAGCTCTTACGTTTAGGTCTATGACCCATTTCGAGTTAATGTTTTGTCTGATGTGACTGAGGTAAGAGGTTCAGCTTCATCATTTTGTATGTGTTCATCAGTTGTCCCAGCCACTGCTGAATCCAAAGTCATGAAGATTATTTCTGTGTTTTCTCTAAGAGTTTTAAGTTTTAGCTCTTACGTTTAGGTCTATGATCCATTTCGAGTTAATTTTTTGTGTGATGTGACTGAGGTAAGAGGTTCAGCTTCATCATTTTGTATGTGTTCATCAGTTGTCCCAGCACCATTTGTTGAAAGGACAATTAATTTTCCCCCTTATCTTGTCCTCGCATCCTTGTTGAAAATCAATTGACCATACATGTAACGGTTAATTTTTGGACTTTTGATCCTATTCTTTTAATCTATTTGTCTGTCCTTATGCCAACACCATACCGTCTTGATTACTGTAGCTATATAATGAGTTATGAAGTTCAGAATTGTGAGTCCTATAACTTTGTTTTTCTTTTAAAAGATTGTTTTGGCTAGTCTCTGTCCCTTACATTTTCATGTGAACTGTCAGTCTCTGCAAAAAACAAAAACAAAAAACAACAACAAAAAAAACCCAGCTGGGATTTTGATAAGGATTGTGTTGGATCCATAGATCGATTCAGGGTGTATTCTTGTCTTAATGATGTTAATTCTCCCAACCCATGAACGTGCAGTGTCTTTCCACTGATTTGACTCTTCTTTAGTTTCTTCTAACAAGGCTTACACTTCTTTAATGTACAAGTCTTACACTTATTTTATTAAATTTATCTCTAAGTATTTAATTCTTCCGGATGTTAAAACTGGAATAGTGTTCTTAATATCATTTTAGATAGTTCATTGCTAGTGTATAGAAATATAATTAATTTTTCACATTCATTTTATGTCCTACAAACTCGCTGACCTTGCTTATTAGTCCTAATAGTTTTTTTAATGGCTTCCTTGGATTGTCTATATTCGAGATGATCACATCTGTGAATAAATATACTCTTTCTTTTCCCTTACCAATCTGGTTGCCTGTTATTTCTTTTTCCTTGACTAATTGCTCTGCCTAGAATTTCTAGTACAATGTTGGTTAGAAATAGTGAGAGCGTGCCTCATTGCCTTCTTTCTGTTCTTATGGAGCAAGCTTTTGGTTTGTTACCATAAAGTACGATATTAGCTTTGGAGTTTCATAGATGGCCTTTGTCAGGTTTAGGAAGTTCCTTCTAATCCCAGTTTCTTGAGTGTTTTTATTATGAAAGGATGTTGGATTTTGTCAGATGCTTTTTCTGCGTCTGTTGACATGATTGTCTAGTTTCTGTCGTGGAGTGTTTCTTGGTATATTACTCTTAGTAATAGAGTATGGATGTTTTTACAGATGAGGAGGCGAGGTTTAGAGCAGTGGTTCTCAGCTGGGGGGTTCTGCTTCCCAGGGGACATTTGACAATGTCTGGAGGCATTTTTGATTGTTGTGGCTAGGGGTGGAGCTGCTACTGGCTTTGAGTGAATAGAGGATATTTAGCAGCATGCTAAATACAGTGCATAGGCCAGGCCCCATATTTCCCCCAGCAAAGAATTCTCTTGTCCAAAATGTTGTTAGTGCCACAGTTGAGAAATCCTGGTTCGGAGGGGTTAGGTAACTTGCCCAAGGTCACACAGCTGGTAAACAGCACAGCCAGGACCTCTCTGATGACAAGGCCCCAAAATGTTGCTTAAACCACACTGCTCTTCCTCCTGATACCACAACACAACAGCAGCCAGAAATCTCAGTGATTATTTTAAGTACAGACATTTCAAGAACAGTTTCACAGTGGAAATGACGTTTTTTAAAATAAGCATCCAATCACATTTGTTGCTGGTGCTGTTTTTGGTTTATTTTTATTAGGTCTTGCTCTGGGGCATTGTTCCTCCAGTTCAGATGCTAACAAAGTTTCTGTTTGCTCTTTATTTCAGGTGTCATTCTGTCGGAAGACCAGCTGGTGGCACCAGTGTCATCTACCTCACCTGGTATCAAAAGGGACAACTCACCTGCTTCCCAGGTGCGCGTGCTGGAAGCCACCCCCAAGTCAGCGGCTCCAGTGAAATCGGTTGCCACAGAAAGTCTCATCAACAGCAAAGGAAAGGACAGAGGTGGCAGGGGGCGGCCCCCTTTCCGCTACGGATCCGAAGGTGGCTTAGCAGACACAGGAGCCGTGAGGGCGTCGCCACATCTGTCTTTGTCTCAGTATGACTTACTGGAAACAGACGTTTCTTTCCAGCCGTGGGGGAGCGAGAATTCAGTCCTGATTCCAGAACCTGTACATAGTCCCCAGGGCTCCCTGAGGGAACTGTCACAAAGCAAGTCGCCTGGGGACAGCCTGAGCAGCAGCTGCCCGCAGTGCCACACCATCATGGCCAAACCCACAGAGGGGCCGGCGGACCCCTCCCGTCAGGTGGACATGCCCTTGACCCGGGAGGGGGACTACTCAGAGAGCGAGGTCGCCGTTACTCTCATTGACACTTCTCAACCCGGAGACCCACTGAGTCTGCATGAGCCCATCAAAATTGTCATCACCATGAGCAGTACCGCGAACTCCATGACAGACTTGGAAAGCTCCCTCCAGCTGAAGGTGATCGGCGCAGAGAGGACTGGGTTCAAGTCTGACGCAGAGCCAGCTGCGCCAGGGGTGGCAGGTCCTCCAAACACCGAGCAGATCAGAATTCCCGTCATCACCCTGGAACTGTCTGAGGATGAGGGTGGCAGTGTCTCTTGTCCCGAAGAGAATGGAAGTGAGAGGACCCCAGAGAGACTGAAGTTGGAGGTGTCCTCCAATCACTGTTCTGGCTACGGATCTGGGGAGGGGACAACTGCCACCAAGGACTTCAGTCCTTCCCCGAGGGACCCCTGGGAAGCAGCCCCCCCGCTCACACCTGATGTGGCCTCCGGGGCTGATGGGGGAAAGGAAGGCCAGGCCACCCTCGACCCGTCATCTTGTAAGAGCCCCCATGAGAAGAGACATGCCCGGGTGCTGAGTGTGGACAGTGGGACAGACGTCTTCTTGAGTAAAGGATCCGTAGACGTTATGAACGATAAAGAGCAAATAATACCAACTTCCAAATCTGACCTAGAGGCTAAGGAAGGACAAACACCAAATGAGTCCACCTTCCTGGAATTTGTCTCCCTGCTAGAATCAATTAACACTTCCAAGGCGGTGGCGTCCACCCAGCCAAATGGCTCCGCAGAGCAGGAGGAAGGAAGCCGGCTTCCCAGAGGTGTGCGCCTCCACGTGGTTCCGTTCCAATGACCGTGCACACGGCTCTTTGTCCTTTGCCTTCTGGGATCGGTTTTGCAAATAGTGCAACAAGTATTGCCTGGTTTTGCCACTGATATTTGCAGAACACACCAGTTCTGAGCTCTGTCATGAGCATCTACAGCTCTACTGGCTTAGGCTGCCAGGAAACTAGGGCTGGGTAATGAATTTTTGGCTTCTTTAGAAGGCAAGAATATTTATTTCCAGGGAATTAAGCCGTTATATTTTACTGCAGTGACAAGAACTCACAATAGATGTCTCTTCCTTTATAGAATAGATGTGCTCTGGGAGAGGTGATCATAAAGCAAGTTTCTGTTAAGTGCTTCTCCTTTTCCGACTGAATTCCATTATAAAATGCAGAATTCCCTGATCATCCCAAGTTGCAAACATGCTAATAACACACACTTGTACAGCTCTTAATATATGCCAGGCGCTGTGCTGAGTGCTTTACGTGCATTAATGAGGGCGACTGTAACATCGTGGTTTGCCTGAGAGGGTCCTCATTGACACGTGTTTTGCCAACATAATCATTAATAGCGCTGACTTCCCTTCTCAGATTGTCTCCAGCTTGAATGATAAATGATGCAGTCCCCTCATATCAACTCCTTAGTCCTCGTACAACCTTACGTCGCGGATGCTGCTATCACTGCTGTCCTGCAGATAAGGCTTAGGGATTCTCACTGACTTTCCCAAGTGCAGCTAATAAGTTCAGGAAGTGCCAGAACTGAGCTTTGATCCCAGGCAGTCTTTCCTGTCCCAGAGTCTCTGCTCATAAAGATTAAACTGTATTTCCTGTATGAAGATAAGGTGCATTTGTTTTCAGGTTAGTTTATATCTCTGGGCCTCAGTTTCCACATCGAGAAGATGACGTTACTGGACTTGAGTTTTCAGAAAGCCTTTTATGTTTAAATGTCTATGATTCTGTGATTTTTGAGTATAGTGTGTCTACACGTACCAGTGTCTGGATGGGGCTACTGGTTGCTGGAAGTTGTGGTTGCACATAGCAGCTCATTTTCTCTGCTGCAGGTTGCAGTGTTTCTTGGTGCTAGGGCAGTTTCTTTGCTGTGGGTCAATCTCTGCTTTCTGGGACAGCCAGGGGATCCTCTGGCTCCATGTTGGTGGCTCTGAGCAGTTTTCCTCAGTTAAACTTTTTAGCAAGCATAGGCAGTACATGAGAGCAGGGGTAACTTTGAGATAAACACTTTTCAGTGTAAAAACTCATAGCTCTAGGTCAGCACGTCTGTTAGAACTTTTGGGTGATGGAAATATTCCACACTGCAATCCTGAGGGGTAGCCCCCAGGCACGTGTAGCTATTGAATGCTTGAAATGGGAGTTGTGCCGCTGAGAATCTGCATTTTAAATTTTATTAAATTTTAATTCATTTAAATAGCCATATGTGGCTGCAGGCTACTGTACTGGACAGCAGTTATCCAGAGGACACGAGTGTCTTCCCGGGAAGCACTGGCTTTGGGACCAGGTAACCCAGGGACAGACTTTGGTTCTGCAGTAAGTGCCAGCTGGGTGAGCTTGGACAGCTTACCCAGTGCGCCCGAGTCACGGTTTCCACAGTAAAGCAGGGTGATAATATGTTGCGGATTCACTGCGAGGGTTCAGGTATGAAACTGGGTGAAAGGCCCTGGTATCTGATCGGTTTTAGTCTTTTATTCTCATTTTCCCTTCAGGACGTAAGTGAAGTTTATTCGGTTTGTCCACTTGAGTTTCTACTCTTCTTAAACTTCTCAGCCAGCCACATTCAGTCAAACAGTGTTAAATTGGAAATCGAGGTGGCCCGCAGGGAGATACGGGTGCTGTGACATGTTCTGGGGAAGGACTGGGCTTGGTTGTCGAGAACTTGGAGGGACACAGGGAGGGAGGCTTTGGAGGGGATTCTACGCCTCTTTCAGGAAAGGACAGAGGTTTTTAATTTAAGGAAGAAAGGGAACCATGATAAGCCATTTTTGGAAGACCGTCACCACCAGAGGTGGCGAATTAGATGATTGTTCTGTGGTGCCTTATGTCTTCGAGACTGGTGATATCCTGTTCTTCTCTCACTGAAGAATAATGTTTTATTGACATCTAAGCCCAGTTTTGGAGTGGATCTCTCAAACAACGTGACAGTGTTTAATGATATTAGCAGCCTCGGGAGTTCTCTAATCTTTTTCCTGCTTGATAGTCGGACAGTGCTTGAGCTTGGACCTGATAGGAAAAAGATAAGCGATTACCCCAAATATCCTAAAATTCCAGGCTATGGAAAATCACACACTTAGCAAAAGCCTTCAGAACCGTGTTTTTGTGTGGGTGTGTGTGTCCTTTTTGAGACCGGCTGCACCACGCTCAGCCAGTGAGCGCCGTGAGCGCACCGGCCATCCCTATATAGGATCCGAACCCGCGGCGGGAGCGCTGCTGCACTCCCAGCGCCGCACTCTCCCGAGTGCGCCACGGGCTGGGCCCGGAACCGTGTTTGTTTTTCGTTTGTTGGTTGGTTTGGTTCCACTTTCTTTTCCCTTGTGGAATTGCCGTGAGCGCACCGGCCATCCCTATATAGGATCCGAACCCGGGGCGGGAGCCCTGCTGCACTCCCAGCACTGCACTCTCCCGAGTGCGCCACGGGCTGGGCCCAGAACCGTGTTTGTTTTTCGTTTGTTGGTTGGTTTGGTTCCACTTTCTTTTCCCTTGTGGAATTAATTGAAGACCCCCAGAAGAGAACAAGCAAAGACTGTTATTCAGAGCTTGCAAGCAAGTCAGACGCAGCATTTGGTTTTGGCAGAGGCTTAAAGGCAGGCAGGGTGGGAAAACTTTATACAAAGAGTGTGTACTATTTTTATAAGCACGAATGTATGTAGTGGTGCTTATTGAAGAATTTTCTATAGTATAGAAAATCAAAGCAGCCTAATTTTACAACAATAGGAGACAGTTAAATAAATTATCCTGTATGTATAAATGTAATATTATATAACCACTGTTTTTGGAAGATGTAGAAAAATATCTAATGATATGAAGTATTTATAATACTTGAAGATGAATATAATAGTTACAAAACAACATCTGTATTATGACATTATTTTTGTAGAAAAAAAAAATATGTCTGGGGAGGAGACCAAGGCTGGTGTGATCCAGTCTGAGAATCCCTTCTTGGGGGTGTACGCACATCTAGACGCACTTTCCTAAGTGTGTGTCTTAAAGGGGCCGGTAGGTTTGGACCCCTCAGTCCTGTTCTATCAGGCTCCCCACTGCTGAGCTTCTGGGCCAGCGATGAACTCAGAAGAAGACAGTTGTTGGCATCTTTGGTCATGGAAATGCAGTGGTCCTTTTGACCTTAAAAGTGGCTGTTGGGGTGTGTCCTCAGACAAGGAAATGCGGACCTTCAGGGGCATATTCTATTTTGCATAACTGTGTAAGCTAAGGCCCTTATTTTGGTACATTGTTTGAAGAAGATTCTAAAAAAGCAAAACTCCCCAGTCTGTGCCTGTTGGTCTTAGAATTCTTACTCACCTAACATATTCTCAGGGCTAGGAGTAGAGGTTTATCTTTCCGCGTCTGCCACGGTGCTAAGTGTGAAAGACTACTTGAAAAAGTTCGTGGAAAGATTCATGTTATCTTTTAATTCTATTTTTCCACAGACTTTTTGAAGTACTCTTGCAGAGCGTAATATTATATAACCACTGTTTTTGGAAGATGTAGAAAAATATCTAATGATATGAAGTATTTATAATATTTGAAGATGAATATAATAGTTACAAAACAACATCTGTATTATGACATTATTTTTGTAGAAAAAAAAAATATGTCTGGGGAGGAGACCAAGGCTGGTGTGATCCAGTCTCAGAATCCCTTCTTGGGGGTGTACGCACATCTAGACGCACTTTCCTAAGTGTGTGTCTTAAAGGGGCCGGTAGGTTTGGACCCCTCAGTCCTGTTCTATCAGGCTCCCCACTGCTGAGCTTCTGGGCCAGCGATGAAC
>NW_007730553.1:57705-71965 GCF_000696425.1 Galeopterus variegatus
ATTTCCAGCTGAACAAGTCTGTGGTCACTAAAGAATTTCAGGGGAGTCCCCGAATCCGTATGTGAAATAGATGGTATTTGTGGAGGCCTAAATAACATGTCTCGAATATACACGCACTTCCATTTTTCAAATATATTGAGGTATTTTCGTAATCAGCAAAATGAAAATTTATTTAAAAGCATTTTGAATTCAGAAGAGCAATTTAGATTTTCCTTCTATTCCTGTTTCAGTTTTGGTAATTTATTTCCAAGGGCTTTCACATTTATTTCATATATTTATATTAACACATAGAGCAATGTTTTTCAGATAATCGCTCTCAGGAGAAAAAGGAAGAAATCCTGGAAAGTGAAAAGCCCGGTGGACGTAATTCCAAGCAAGGAAAACCAGAGTTGCAGAGTCAAGACCATGCATTCAGCCAACCTGCCAAGACCACGGCCTTGTAAGGAGAACTTTCTTATTTAACTCTGGTGCAAAGTGTGAGAGAGCCTCATCGACCGGCTGCTGTTTCTGATGCTTTGTTAAGAATAGGAAGGAATTCCTGATTACTTTTATTTATTTATTTAGTTAGTTTTAATTTAATGTTTACATATAAAATTATTTTCTCAACATAGAAATGAAGGAAAACATCCCAAATTAATTTTAAAGTCAATTGTTAAGGAAATAATTTAACCCATGAAGATTAACATCCTTAATGCAAAATAACTCTTAAAAGTGAATTAGAAAAATCTAAGAAGAAATTTGTTGAAGGACGTGAGCAGATAAGTCACATACCCCAAAGAAACACACGTGGCTAGTAAGTACATTCTAAGATGTTGTGGGGGTGGCGGCTGGCTGGCTCAGTTGCTGGCCTGGTTGCAGGTGGTCAGGGTCGGGGCTGAGGCCCATGGCCCCTGTCTTAGGACCCCAGAGGCAGCTGGCTGGCTCTGTTGCTGTCCTAGTTGCAGGTAGTTGGGGGTGGGGCTGAGGCTCATGGCCCCCCTAATTGTTTTTTTGAAACTTTAATATATGTTAAGTTTCCAGGGCAATAGACAAAGACAGATAATCTACCGGGTGACTTCCCAGCAAGATAGTTCCGTCCTGCAAGTCATCAGTGGGCCTGAAACGTCTGTGCAAGAGGAGATATCTGTAGATGCTATGCATGTCTTTATTGATGAACACGGTGAGTCTTGAGAGCTCTTTTCTGCTGAGCAAGGAGGGAGCTGGCAGCTTTCTCAGGATTCTGCATGGTCTCTGAGCCTGAGCACTGGACTTTGGAACAGGAAGACTTAGTCCAGTGATTGCCCACACAATGTGCTTACGACAGAGTGTGCTCCCTGCAGCCTCAGGGCCTTTGCACATGCTGAGCCCCTGTGCCTGCAGTGTGCTATTTATTTTTCAGAGCTTAGCTGTAAGTTAAGTTTTTCAGGAAAACCTTTTCTGGACTCCTCAAACCTAATCTGGTTAATCTGGTTTTTGCTGTCTTAACACCCTGTCCTTTTCCTTCCTTGATAATATTTAATTATTTACTTATAATAGTCCAATTAATGACATTCCCCCCCTCGCAACTATAAACTTCAGGAGAGCGATGCCCAGTACGCAGTAAATATCTGTTGGATATATGTTGGAAATCGGACCCTGATATATTGTTTCAGTGCCCTGTGGCAGAAAGGATTTAAAATAGTGTGCATAGAGAATCGTTAAGTGGCAAATTCCAAAGTTTGAAAGAGATATAGGTGTTAGTTTTTCTGGGATGGGTCTCAGCTTAAGTCCCTTATAGGTCAAGTGATGCTTGTTATTATACTTTCCAAAAGGATCCTGGCTTGGATAATAAATTATACAGTTACCTTATCTGGAGTTGAGTAGTTTATAGTTATAAGTGCTTTTGCATCTGCAGAAATACTAAGACACATTCATGTCATAAAGATCAACATTAGCACTTATATCGAAGCCTCCAGAGGGGCTGTGGTTGCTGCAGTTAATGTTTCTTTTGGTGCGGCTCACCTTTGAGCTGAGGGTCACCTTCAAGCTGCTCACAACAGACAAGGTTAATCATGCTTCCTGTGTCACCTCGAGAAGGTATTCCTAAGAACTCTCCTGAGGAGAGACCACTTACGTTAGGAAGGGAACTGATTTTCACACCTCGATACCCTGAGCCCTGTTAGGAGAACCAATTTAACTCTGCAAACCGAGTCCAACCTTGCTTTTTCCCATGAACAGGCTGACCCACCAGCCATAGGTGGTGGGACTTAACCAGCAGTCAAAATCACATGCTTATATGCCTCATTTGCAAATGATACCAACGTATGTGCATACAAAATAATACCCCGTTATGGCCTAGCACAGAGCCCGCTGACACATAAGAGAATATGCAAAAAGTGAATTAAGAGATGATACAAATAAATGGATTGAAAGCAATTAACTAACAAGTAACCGAGTCAAAACTTATGTGAGTGTATTAATCCGTTTCTGTTGCTTATAGCAAAATACCTGGAATTTGAAACTTTGTAAAGAAAACAAAATTTATTGCTTGCAGTTTCAGAGGCTGGAAGTCCAAAGTCCAGGGGACACAACTGGTGAAGGCTTTCTTTGGTGGTGACTTCAGTGATGGCAGGGTATCCCATTGCAAAATGACAGAGCAGAGAGAGACTAACCTGCTCATTCCCTCTCCTTTTAAAGCCCTCAGAACCACGTCCCTGACCACCATTACTAATCCATGCACCACTGCACAGTCCTACAATCCAATCACCTCTTCAAGGCCCCACCTTTCAATTACCATAATGGGATCTCCCACCCTCAACAGCTACAGTGGGGATTAAGCCTTAGTGAGGTTGGGGGGTGGTGGTGGTGGGGGTATNCCCCCCCTCGCAACTATAAACTTCAGGAGAGCGATGCCCAGTACGCAGTAAATATCTGTTGGATATATGTTGGAAATCGGACCCTGATATATTGTTTCAGTGCCCTGTGGCAGAAAGGATTTAAAATAGTGTGCATAGAGAATCGTTAAGTGGCAAATTCCAAAGTTTGAAAGAGATATAGGTGTTAGTTTTTCTGGGATGGGTCTCAGCTTAAGTCCCTTATAGGTCAAGTGATGCTTGTTATTATACTTTCCAAAAGGATCCTGGCTTGGATAATAAATTATACAGTTACCTTATCTGGAGTTGAGTAGTTTATAGTTATAAGTGCTTTTGCATCTGCAGAAATACTAAGACACATTCATGTCATAAAGATCAACATTAGCACTTATATCGAAGCCTCCAGAGGGGCTGTGGTTGCTGCAGTTAATGTTTCTTTTGGTGCGGCTCACCTTTGAGCTGAGGGTCACCTTCAAGCTGCTCACAACAGACAAGGTTAATCATGCTTCCTGTGTCACCTCGAGAAGGTATTCCTAAGAACTCTCCTGAGGAGAGACCACTTACGTTAGGAAGGGAACTGATTTTCACACCTCGATACCCTGAGCCCTGTTAGGAGAACCAATTTAACTCTGCAAACCGAGTCCAACCTTGCTTTTTCCCATGAACAGGCTGACCCACCAGCCATAGGTGGTGGGACTTAACCAGCAGTCAAAATCACATGCTTATATGCCTCATTTGCAAATGATACCAACGTATGTGCATACAAAATAATACCCCGTTATGGCCTAGCACAGAGCCCGCTGACACATAAGAGAATATGCAAAAAGTGAATTAAGAGATGATACAAATAAATGGATTGAAAGCAATTAACTAACAAGTAACCGAGTCAAAACTTATGTGAGTGTATTAATCCGTTTCTGTTGCTTATAGCAAAATACCTGGAATTTGAAACTTTGTAAAGAAAACAAAATTTATTGCTTGCAGTTTCAGAGGCTGGAAGTCCAAAGTCCAGGGGACACAACTGGTGAAGGCTTTCTTTGGTGGTGACTTCAGTGATGGCAGGGTATCCCATTGCAAAATGACAGAGCAGAGAGAGACTAACCTGCTCATTCCCTCTCCTTTTAAAGCCCTCAGAACCACGTCCCTGACCACCATTACTAATCCATGCACCACTGCACAGTCCTACAATCCAACCACCTCTTCAAGGCCCCACCTTTCAGTTACCATAATGGGATCTCCCACCCTCAACAGCTACAGTGGGGATTAAGCCTTAGTGAGGTTGGGGGTGGTGGTGGTGGGGGTACGTCAAAGAAAACTTTCCCAGTAAAGTTTCTTCTAGACGTCCTTCATCTTATGATGTGCCTTCTCACCTCTTCAAGGCCCCACCTTTCAATTACCATAATGGGATCTCCCACCCTCAACAGCTACAGTGGGGATTAAGCCTTAGTGAGGTTGGGGGGTGGTGGTGGTGGGGGTATGTCAAAGAAAACTTTCCCAGTAAAGTTTCTTCTAGACGTCCTTCATCTTATGATGTGCCTTCTCTGGCAAACTGAAGAACGGACTTAGATTGTCAATGATTATTATTAAAGCAGCCCAGAGTGAGCTGCCTTTAACTTGAGAATAGTATAAGCTGACATGATCATATACAAATAACTGTGCAGTGTTCTATGCTAAAATTTCATGATTTTACAGGGGAAATTAGATCCTGTTATGTAAAGTCTGGAAATCAGAAAGAAGACCCTCTGCAGCACCCGCCATCCAGTCATGACTGCGTCTCTCATGCTCGGTGAGTGGAGCCGGTGCGTGGCTGAAGGACACGCAGCTTATGGGGCTGAAAACCTAGTGAGGACCCTGGCATAGAGGGAATGTGTCAATCCACCTGCAGGTGTCAAGGCACGTGGTTTTCGTGTGAACGAAAAGGAATACCTGACATCGTAGAATCATGAAAAATAAACGAAACCATCTTCATTGTTACTGCTTCCAAAAACGGGTATAACGTGTGTATGAATAGAGAGGAACCCCATATAAACATAACAGTGCTGCCTTCAAGAAGATGGTGGGGCAGCTTGTGAACACGTTATGACATTTGTCCCAAAGGGTGGACTAGAAACGCAGTTAGTTCTCATTCATTGTAATGAAGACAAGCTGTTTTGTAGATAGATCATGCAGAGTGTGAAACATCTCCTCTATTTTTCTTCAGAATGCATTGAACAACTTTCTTAATCAGGTGACTTAAGTTGCTATTAAATTAGTTTGCGTGTCCAGAACGTTCATCGATGAGTGGTGCATTTGGGAAGCTGTGAGTCTTGCCAGTGGCAGACCAAGGTCATCATCCATCCTGGGCTTCAGGGCTCTTTGTGGGTCACCCGTATGGGCAGTCTCAGTTGCTTGCTGTAAGTGTGTGGAAGTAAATTTTTCATTTCTTTCTTTCTTTATTCTTATTTTTTATTATTTTGGCAGCTGGCTGGTACAGGGGATCTGAACCCTTGACCTTGGTGTTAGAAGGCTATGCTGTAACCAGCTGAGATGTAGCCAGCCCTCATGTACATTTCTTTAGAATTGTGGGTACACTTGAGGATTTTGGGGAGACTTGTGGTATAACTGGGATGTCTTAGGCTATACTCCTGGAGAGTATAAAGGGACTTATAGGAACCTTAATTCCAGACTATTTGGCCCCATGTTTCTTCCCAAGTTTAAAGTCTCCTTCGCAGGTGAGTATGGGAAATTCAGCAGGAGCCTCCCATGTGCCCAGAATAAACACTGTCCCTGTCCTCGCAGTATGGCCTCAGGTGGAGTGCTGTCGTGGGCCAGCTGCTTAGGGCATTGTCTTGTTGGTGCCACTACTGCATGTTACCTGCTTAAGAAAGCTAGTGTCTGCCGCCTGGTAGTCTGATGGGGACCGTCAGTGTGGCTCTCCCCGACCACCCTGTCCCTCCTGGGCTTTGCCCTGAAGGAGCCTTCTGATCTTCCTCCTCCTCCCACAGGTATCCCATGCACCAAACAAAACAGACACAAAACCGACTTCTCCTCCAGCCCAAAGCATGCCAAGCCCCCTTGCAAGGTCAGACCTCAGAGGAAGTGTTGGGAAACTAGAATAATTTAATCAGGCCTCCTCACTTTGGGTCCGGTTGGGGGTGGTGCGGCACATTCTTTGTAAATAAGTTGTGTGTCGGTGGAGTTAGTGCATATGCACAGTGCCACCACCTGGCTGGCGTTGACTGCTCAGGCGTCCACTCTGTGTGGCAATGATCTCAAACCTATGGCTCCAAGGACCCTTTGCCAGTTACATAGCTCATAGACTTGGCATGTGAGGGGTCTGGGGACCCAGCCTGGCATGAGGGGTCTGGGGACCCAGCCTGGCATGAGGGGTCTGGGGATCCAGCCTGGCATGTGAAGAGTTTGTGACCCAGTCTGGAAAACGGACTTCAGGGGTCTGTGAGCTCCAGACCCAGCCCTAGCTCGACAGTTGGCCCAGTCGGCGGGATTACAGGCAGGTAAAAGAGCATGACAGGGAGGTTTGCGGTCCACATCCGCCTGCAGCCTCCAGGCTGCTATGATGGCTGGATGAGTTTAGTCATCCAAGGTAGCAGCTTTCTCAGACAAAATATTTAATTGCAGGAGAACACAGCTTTGAACACTGTCATGTCATTCTGCAATCCCCAGCCAGAAGGTGAAGTGTTTCTAAACTAAATTTAGAACAGATAGACCACTCTTCTTTTTTTTAACCCCAAGACTTTTTTTTCCAGGATAAATGTACTGCACTTTTCCCCTAGTAACGCCTTTGCCAATAATGCCAGTTAGCATAAGGCCACATATCCAGAGCCTTAAAAAACTACAAATACAGTGCACAGATCAGAACTAGAGAGAGGGACTGTAGGGTTTTCAGTAAGCCCCAGCTCCTTGGGCCTGCCTCGGCGAGCGCCACCTGCTAACTTGCTTTCCCCCCTAATTTCTGTCTTTATTAAATTTCCTCCAGCTCTTGCTTCCTGTTGTTTCCTCTGCATTTCCTTCCCAGATTAGAACTCTTTTATGCTTAAGCCGCCCTCCCCTCCATTTGCAGAGCTTCCTGGACTGAGGTTTGCTGCAGTGTGTTTAGTCTCAGTGAAATGGCTTTTGGCGAGGGTGGGCTGGGCACTGCCAGGGTGTTGGGCTGGGAGTGGGGTGCAAAATGTGTTTATGCTGGGCTTCCTTGTGGGGCCGTGTGGCTTAGCGGGGAGTGTCCACACAGCAGGCATTTTCCTGACTGCTTTTCCAGGTACACAGAACAGCTGGGCCCCTTTCTGTTACGCATGAGAGAAACCCACCTCAAGCATGTTTAATCAAAGTGGGGATTTGGGGATCGTGTAACAGGGAAGTCTAGGGTTGATCTGTCTTCAGGAGTGTCGAGATAAAGGGATCGGATGGAGTCACCAGGGTGTGGCTTCTGTCTCTGCATCGCTCCCCTGTTCCTCTGTGGGACATCACAAACACCTCATGCCCGTGCTCAAAGGTGACTGCTGCCACTTCAGACCGTGTGTCTTCTTTCATTCACGTCCAGCAGGGACAATGTGCTTTCTTCTCATAAACCCCAGTGAAAGTCTCATGGTGTCTGATTAGTTTTGACGGAGACACACCCCTGAGACCAGCCACGAAGGTGCGACAATCACTTGTCTCGGTCCTGCTCACACACAGGGACTTGGATTGGAAGTTCCCTCCGAGAGTGGACCGGTGGCTCTCCAGGGGGAGGCATGGAGCACGGCCGGTGGGTGCTGGGCAGCAAAAACAAACAGGTGCCCCCCGGAGGCTCTGTTTCTGGCAAAATGGCAGCTGAATTAATTACCGAGCTTCTTTGAGAAATGTCAGGCACCTTTCCCCTTAAAGAAAATGTTTATGTTCAGTCCCTGGTCACCTCTAACATTTCTTGTATGTGAACACTGGTAGACAAGGCCTCAGGCCACCAGCCTCTTGTGCCAAGTCCTAAGTCTTTGACCACTTGCCTGTTCTCAGCATTATTTGGGAGGGTGTTGGTCTTAGGAGTTTCAGGAAAGATTGACCCATTGCCACACATATCTTCCCTTTCTCGTGCTTTGGAGATGAAGTAAAATAACACACGTTTGCCATTCTATGTATAGGTTATTATTTGGAAATGTCCAAGCTCTCTGTAGTCTCTATTCTTTGAAATAAATCAGCCCTTGAGATTGACAACAGAAGGGCCTAGTTATGCGCTGTCATGACAGTTCCATGGCCCATTTGATCACACCAGGGTGCACAGTGCTTCCTGTTTGACGCATGAGCACAAAACCAGACGCTTCACTTAGCAAAGTTATAGCCTTGAGTCTGTCCCCTCGTGGTTCTGGGAACACTGTCAAGGCGCTGCCGTGTTTAATTCATGCTCAGAAGTGGCTGAGTCCCGTGCTGGTCAGATGCTCTCCTGCGTTTAAGCTGCCGTCTGATGGGACTGGATATACCAATAGCCTCAAACTCCTCCCCAGACTTGGAGACACTGAAACCCACCGTGCTACCAATTCATGGCAGGCTAATTCCTTTGGATTTGTAGTAAGCCTTCGCTTTTGTGGAAGCCCATGATGTCATGATGATTTGGGTATCTTTGAATTGATTATACGAGAGAAAGATTGCTGGAAAATAGGTTTAAGCTGCCGTCTGATGGGACTGGATATACCAATAGCCTCAAACTCCTCCCCAGACTCGGAGACACTGAAACCCACCGTGCTACCAATTCATGGCAGGCTAATTCCTTTGGATTTGTAGTAAGCCTTCGCTTTTGTGGAAGCCCATGTCATGATGATTTGGGTATCTTTGAATTGATTATACGAGAGAAAGATTGCTGGAAAATAGGACAAAAACCAGCAAGCTATTTTATCCCTGCATGAACACACCAGTGCTTGTGTGTATGGTGGGAGGGGGACATATCTCCTTGTCATTGCCCCTAACACGGAAGGTGAGAACGACGTTAGGGCAGAGGACGACGTTAGGGCGTGGGATTCTGCCACGTGGAGAGGCCGCGTCACTGGCACCTGACGCCTGTGTTCCAGCGAGCCTCGCACCTTTCTGGGAAGCGACATTGTGGGGTTCTTTTCTGTCATGGTTCTGGTGGTAGCGGCCACCACTTACGAAACACCTATGTAGTGAGCACTGTGCTAAACGTTAAATGATCTAGCTTTCTCTGCACAGCAAAACTGAGGTTGGGGGTGTGAGCTCATTTTACAGAAAAGGAAACCACAACCGAGAATGAAACGCAACCTCAGGCGGTAGTGAAGTGGCCAGCGGACACGTGAGTCACCCTCCCTGTGCCCCTCCCTCGAAGCAGGGTCCCCGGCTCAGAGCTCCTCCGTGCCCAGGCAGGTGATAGAAACAGGGAAAGGGACACCTGCACCCCTGTGTTTATCGCAGCTCTATTTCTAATGGCTAAGAGTTGGAACCAATCCGAATGTCCATTGACGGATGACTGGATAAGGAAACTGTGGTGTATCTACACAGTGGAATACTACTCTGCCATAAAAAGAATGAAATTCTGCTATTGGCAGCAACGTGGGTGAGCTTGGAGAAAATGATGTTAAGTGAAATAAGCCAGGCACAGAAAGAGAAATACCGCATGTCCTCACTTATAAGTGGGAGCTAAAAAACAAAGAAAGATATACAATCCCAATAACATGCTGAACTCTCAAAAGGAGAGAACAGAACTGTGGTTACTAGAGGTGGGAAGGGGGAAGGGAAGGGGGGCTAGCAAGAAATTGGTAAAGGGTCACAAAGAATGATTATAATTCGTAATGACGAATATACTAATTATTCTGATTTGATCATCGCCTATTGTACGTAGGTATTGATATCCCACTCCATACCCCACACATATCAGTTATGTTTCAATGAAAACAAAGTAATGGAAGTGGCCAGTGTGGACTGACAGGAAGGAGAGGGGGCTGCGGCAGTGGGGTGGGGCGTTTATCCCCTCTACACGGGGCTGCTGCTACTCACCTTCCGCCCACCGATGGTGGCTCAGTGCGCCTGGCGTGACCGGATTTTCCAGTTTTTCCCACAAGGAGCTACCAATCCACATTTGTATGTAAAAGTTGATTTTGTTTCATGTTGTTGATTTTAGTTTTTTTTTTTTGAAATACCGCAGGCCACAGACAACTTGGCCGTGGTGGCTGTGGGCTGTGGGCTGCCTGTTGTCCGCTCCGTCTCCGAAGGGGCTTCACCCCTGCCTGGCCGCCTCCTGCGGGGACGCACGTGTCCTCAGCTCCCCCAGATCAATACGCCTTTAGGTCATTGCCACGCCGGCCTCCTCCAAACCACCTTTGAGATTCTCAACTTTCAAAGCTCGAATTACAATTTGTCTTTTTTATACTTTCCTTTATCAGCCCTTACTGGGAAAAAACCCTGCCTCTTACGGGGGTTGCGGAAGAGAGCTTATCGGCCTCCCTGGTATTTCATTGATTTGTCTAGGGTTCCTGTCTTTCCTTCTAGATTGTACACATCCAAAGAAGAGCGACCATGACTAGCGTGTCTTTACAGCCCTCTCTGAGCCCTCTACAGAAAGGTGATCAATACCTATTTTATCAAATTCAAGTTGAATTGTTGGAAATGACAACGATGACCCAGTTGGAGTCCTGGATGGGGCAGAGGTGGGCATCGAGGGGTAGCAGGGCAGGCTGCATAGTGGGAGTGGAGTGGGGCCTTGGGGACGACGGAGCCCGGCTGAGGAGTTCACACTGTTCTGTACGCAGCAGGACCTTTTTGCAGAGAGAAACAACCCGATGGATGTGGGATCCTCAAAACGACCTCAACAAATAAAAGCTTCCCCCTGTGATGGTTGGGGGGAGATCCAGAAGCCCTAGCAGTTTGCCTGATCAATACACTTGAACACAGAGTGTGATCTCCTTTTATAAGTGCGGTGGGGGGCCGTGTGGGGACAACCCTGCAAATGACTCTCTTTAAACCACTCTACATAGAAAGCAGAGGTAGAGATGATTCAAGTTAGATTTTCCAGTCCTGTGTTCTGTTAATTCACAAGGAAACAATTCTCTCTGTCTGTGTGAAAACAAACAGTGCAGGGAAGTCGGACACTGGAAACCACCCTTCCTGGAAATGAGAGGTTTAGTATCTGGCAGTGTGGACCCACGTTTTGTCTCAGACTGATCTGAGTTCAAATTCCAGCACTAATAACTACTTTTTGTCTGACATCGTGCAACTGGCTTAACCCTCTTACGCTTCTGTTTTCTAACCCCCAGATGGAGGTAACACCTCTGTAATTGATTCACGGGGTTGCTTTAAACGTTGAATGGGTCAGTATGTGCAGTTCTTAAGACAGTAGCCGCCACAGAGGGCACGCGGTGAGCGTTAGCTGCGGTCACCACCTCTCTGTAGAAGTGGCAGGCTCTGCACTACCTGACAGCATTGAACTGCTCTGCCCTGATACTGTTCTCACCTCCAGAGTCAGGGACAGTGACAAGAAGCTGCGTCCCCCTCCCTCCATTAATGTTCATATGACTTCACAAAAGACCCTGCCTTGTGGCCCAGTGGAAGCCTGTCCTCTAGGACTTCCATGAGCCCCTTCATGTGATGTTAAGGTAGTTACGTACTTTGCATTCTATCGACCTGTTGTGTGCCAGCATCTTGGCGTTGGTGGCAGTTTTAGAGAATACACTTTAATATTGTGTCCCTGGCTTTTCATGCCATTAAATTTTGAGTTCTTCTACTATAGTAGACATAAATTTTGATTTTGAACTTGGAAAGATGCCTAGTTTGGGCTGTTTTGGGAGTTACTGGGAGTTATTGGAAAAGCGGGCTTTTCCCTATAAGGTGACTTCAGTGGTTGGGATTGCCTCCAACTAGGCCATTAAACCACTGATTCTTATTATTGGCAAGAAAGCTGTTCCTCTAAGCCATTGTCAAGCTTTGTTGCCATGTGACAGTTTTATGTCCCTGACTCCCAAGTATGAATAGGGAATTGTTAGCAATGTAACTTCCACGTGTCTCTGGGGATTCCTGGAGGAAACCAGGAGAGGAAACAGATTTCCTTCCTTGGCCCCACTGTCACTGTGGGAGCCAGTGCACTCCTCACAGACTGCCGAAAGGACGCAAGCAGCATTTTCCAGTTGTGCAATAGCTGTCACCCTTGGTAACATTATCTAACAGTTTTGCTGTCCCCAGGAACTGGAGTGCAGGAACTGGGCCTTGAACTGCAGCATTGAGAATTGCTACTCGGAAAAACTGCCAGAGGATTAATTCACCTCAGTGTCTTATTACCCAAAACACAGCATGGATTCATTAGCTCAGAGCCTAAAGTGAGCTAATCTGCCTAGAAAGCTGACGTGTGTTTTGTGTCTTCAGTGCAGAGTGGACTTCTGCTATTCCCATGTAGGTCTTGCAGTTAAAGCTTGATAGTCGTTTTGTCTCAGACTGATCTGAGTTCAAATTCCAGCACTAATAACTACTTTTTGTCTGACATCGTGCAACTGGCTTAACCCTCTTACGCTTCTGTTTTCTAACCCCCAGATGGAGGTAACACCTCTGTAATTGATTCACGGGGTTGCTTTAAACGTTGAATGGGTCAGTATGTGCAGTTCTTAAGACAGTAGCCGCCACAGAGGGCACGCGGTGAGCGTTAGCTGCGGTCNGATCGCAACCCTTGGCTTGGTGTCGCCCGCACCATGCTCAGCCAGTGAGTGCACCGGCCGTCCCTATATAGGATCCGAACCCGCGGTGGGACTGCACTCTCCCGAGTGAGCCACGGGGCCGGCCCCGGGAAACGGTTATTCTGGAGCAAGGTAGTTTGCAGATTTTTACAGCAAAGACAGTACTTCAACTTGTTTTTATTTTAAAAAGACAGCAGGTTGGTAATGCAATTATTTATCTGGATTCACTTCTTTCTGACTTTTATTTGTTTTTGAATCATTGTAGCACACATTGAAGCAGATATTGTTCTGCTTATAAATTAGACTTATTTTTGAAAGCTGCTCTAAATCTCCAGGCCCATTGTGTATCATATTCCAAAGGTGGATTGAAGCCCTGAACTTAATCTTTATTGCCTCCCCAGAATTGTTGCTTTTTTTGTGGACATTATCGACATCTCTGACCCTTATCTCAACAAAAACCTCCCTTATTTGTTGGGATTAGCTCTCAGGAAAGCCCTCTAAAGCCACAGTGTATGTACCTGGTTCCCAAAGAAGATAAGCAAGCAGGAAGTTGCAAGAAATAATCATCTCTGTTTAGACTCTGTTTTTTACTTTAGTCCAAAGAAATAGTGACCCCTGGTTTGGAACAGCTGAGCAGGAATGAGTGGCACTGAAGTGGGTCAATTCAATGTTCAAAACATAGAGTGATATGTTGCCTTCTCTCAGTATTACACATGCCCAGTCCTGCGTCCCATCCAAGTAGAGGTGGAAAATTTCAACTCTAATGACAAATATTTGTGATCATGTACATAGCTGCATCACTCTTAATTTGGATAATAGGGAGACGTGTGTTGACTGCTTCAAATTTAAAAAGCATTTGGGGGTTTCTGGAGCCTTTGATCACAGGAAGGTGGAAATGAGCCGCAGGAAAGCAGATGTCCATCAGGGCTGTGCCTTTCAGCGGTTTCTGCTGTCCCCAGTTTCTATGATCTCTCCCTTTTGTTTTCCAGTCTCAGCTCTGTTCCTTCCACGGGAGTTCATATCTTGTTTTCTTAAAACAAGAGATGCTTAAAAGAGATGCACTTTCACCCAGCCTGAGTCATCCGATGGAAGGCTCTTGAGGCTGACTCTAGGAATACTTCTGTTCTTGAGGCACCTTCCCTGACCTCCTGGGAAGAGGCCAGGCCTCATGCACAGTGGGGGCCCGTTCCTGGGCCCAGCCCCAGCCGCCACACGGTGGCAGTCGGATCCCAGGCTCCAGGCCTGTCTCATGTCCACGCGGCTGCTGCCTTTCCTCAGTGTCTGCTACAGATTCTGCCGTTGTATAGAGGAGCTGTGTGCCGACTTTAAAACAAGGCTGTCTGTTAAAGTTCTAAATAACAGGTTGAAATTTTCAGAACAGTGCTGCTTTACTGAAACATCCTATGTATTGCAGCTGTGGCTGTGATTTTCATTTCTTGGCCACCCCTCTCTTCCCGTGTCCCCTGAGTAAACCAGAGGGACCAGCAGAAAAAGGCCCTCTCCTAGAGGCTAATAGGCCATAATTTGTAAAATTCAGGGAAGATGAAGAATTTTGGAAAATTTTTTCCGCATCAGTGGGGAGGTGTAGAAGCAGCATGTGCATTGTAACTGTGTGTTGTTTGTAGAATTTTAGATCGGTGAACACTTGGGGGGTCCGATACGGTGGAATATTGTCACTGTCAATTCAAGGCCCAACTCTGTTCATAGGAAAGGGCACCCTTGTGGACCGGACGAGGTTGCAGCCCCGGACCCTTCTTTATTACCTTCCAGTGGCAGCTCTTTTCCCGTTTCCAC
>NW_007730553.1:72295-78632 GCF_000696425.1 Galeopterus variegatus
GGCTAATAGGCCATAATTTGTAAAATTCAGGGAAGATGAAGAATTTTGGAAAATTTTTTCCACATCAGTGGGGAGGTGTAGAAGCAGCATGTGCATTGTAACTGTGTGTTGTTTGTAGAATCTTAGATCGGTGAACACTTGGGGGGTCCGATACGGTGGAATATTGTCACTGTCAGTTCAAGGCCCAACTCTGTTCATAGGAAAGGGCACCCTTGTGGACCGGACAAGGTTGCAGCCCCGGACCCTTCTTTATTACCTTCCAGTGGCAGCTCTTTTCCCGTTTCCACCATTAAACATGATTTCTGCTATGGCTCTGAGCTCCATCTAGTTTAAATAAACTTATTTCTGCTCTAGCCCTGAAGCAAACTAGTTCAGCAGAGATTAACCAGAGAGCAGGATAACGGAGACCAGATGTGCTGTGTATCGTGTACTGTAGCTCAGGGAATAGTTACTGCAGGCTTGGGGTATTTCCATGTCCATTGCTGTTTTAGAGGAGGAGGAAATGTCTCCTGAAACGTAGACCTTTCACATTATATTTACGAATGTAGCAGAAAGCTTTGGCCTTAAGTTAGTAAAACATAGTCTTTTTAGATGATTATGCAGCTCACAGTCCATAACTCAAAAGAGGAAATAAAGTACATAGAATTAAGAATTATTCAAAGAGTGTAGGAAGACTCCCGTCCACCTGTCCATGGTAGTGATTTTTGTGGGCATCACAGCCTCTTTGTACTCGAGTGGGCAAGCTGGTGTGTGTGGGCTATAACTACACGATCAGGACCCCAGAACCACGTCTCAGTAAGGGATGACATCTCCATTTGGGCAGAGCTTCCTGTGAGCATGTAATCGTCTCCTCCTGGCCAAACAGGGAGCCCACATCCTCACGGCAATACACTTTCCTGATGAGAACACAGCAGTCGTAAAGCTCAGAATGTCATCAGGCCTTGTCCAGAATACTCCACTCTTGTGAAAGAGGCTACGAGGGGACTGGCTATGCTGTTTGAGTCTGTCTTTACAAAATAAAGTGGGTTAGGTGTGCTTTGAGGGCAAGACACTCTTCCCCCTTTCCTGCTAACAGAGACCACTGGAATTAATGTATGATTTGTGGAAGAGCATACAGGTCGTGTTGCTGTTTAATATGAGAACAAGCAAAGTCAAATCCCATATCAATGGAAGGAAGTAAAAAGGTCAGGGATGGTTATTACGTGCCCGGCCTATGGGAGGCACCATTCAGTGCTTTACGTACGTGGTCTGATTTAATTCTCACAGTGATCCCTGTGAGGAATGCATCTTCCCTGTTTTATAGGTGAGCCTTCGAGGTAGGAAGACAACATGCTTGTTGTCACAGATGGCAGGTAGTACAGCAAAAGTTTAAACCTAGTTCTGCTTAATTCTAGAACTCATTCAAAAATTTTTGAAAATGAAAAAACAATTAAAAAAAGGAAACTATAATTGGGTTAAGGGATTAGATTATGGGTGAAAAAAATATTTTCTTGAGATTTCTTTTAATGTTGCGGGATGATTTTTACCCCCAATCCTAGAAAACTTTAACAAATTTAAACTTTTAAAATAGGGCACTTTTTTTTTCTTTTTTCTCCTTTTTAAATAATGCTTGTGTTCACAAGTGAATAATAAAAAAGAGCATTTTTGCAAAACTTCGGAAAGGCCCTGGAGCTAAGGGCAGATAAAAAAAAAAAAAAATTGAAAAGAAAACCAAACCCTGTATTTTAAAGCAGGATATTTAAATGGCTTACATAAGAAACTAATGTTATTTGTTATTATTATTTGGCCCTCAGAAACATGCTAATTAATATGGAAAATGAAGCATCATTAGCAGGAAGAGGTTTGCTCTAAAATAGTACCTCAAATACACGACTCTTAGCTTATTTCATTTGGCAGTAGAGGGTGCTGTATACCTGCTAGGTTTTAGCACAGACGCTTCCATTTCTTACCCCACTGCTGCCTATTTATAACCATACCTACCTTACCTACAATGTAATCAGATTAATCTTTTGGTATTAGTGAATTTCTGGCATGTGCTGAGTTTTAGATTTCTACAGATTTGTATTAAAAAGGCACTTTGGGTTCTATTGTGTTTTACTACAAAACAACAGAGTTTTATGACTCAGTGGTTTTTGTATAAAGCAGAAAAATTTGAATGAAAGAAAAAAAAAATTTTAATAAATCTAACTGATCTTTTTCTCTGTTATCGACAGATATTACACCAGTAAGGAAAAGCACTGGCTTATTGAAGAACAGTCATCCAAATAGTGGAAGGACAGGATTTTTGTTTTCATAATGACCTTTTATTTCTTTGGCAGATGGCTGGTACAGGGATTGAACCCTGAACCTTGGTGGTGTTAGTACCACACCAACTGGACGGTATAGGGATTCAAACCCTTAGACCTCAGGGTAGCAAGGCTGGGCTCTAACCAACTGAGCTAACCAGCCAGCCCAGACTTTTATGTTTTCAAACACTGTTTATTTATCCCACCTGGTTCTTTTCCTAACCCCCTGCCGTTATCATAGCATGTTTCGTAGGTGGTTCTTTACAAGGAAGCCTTTACCGAATGTGTCATGTCTCAAAAATGTAGAGAAGTTTGTGTGTGTCTGTGTGAAACAGTGGGAGTAGTTTAAATGCTGTTCTAATAGCATAAGTACTTGTGTGTTTACAAAGCGGTAGTGAGGAGTTAGGAAAAAGAAAGGTGCAAAAACCTGCCAGAAAGTTTATCATGAAATGTGTAGACTAGAAATCAGAAGGTGGTTACATGACAGTAGCACCTGCCTTCCCGAGGAGTCTGTATTAGTCAGTGCAGTTTGGGTTGCAAGTAACGTAAGACCCGATCTGAAATGGGCTACACAAAGTGATGCATTATCTCAGAAAACAAGAAGCCCAAAGTATGATCAATCCAAGGTTGCTTAATGCAGAGGCTCAATGCTGTCATCAAAAAACCAGTTCATCTCTCAGCTCTGCAGCCTGGGGGCTTGTCCCTCGTGGTGGCAGTGTGGCTACCGCTGCTCCAAGTGTCTTTCATATAGCATCTAAAGGCCAAGAAAAGGACGGTNAGCTAAGGGCAGATAAAAAAAAAAAAAAATTGAAAAGAAAACCAAACCCTGTATTTTAAAGTAGGATATTTAAATGGCTTACATAAGAAACTAATGTTATTTGTTATTATTATTTGGCCCTCAGAAGCATGCTAATTAATATGGAAAATGAAGCATCATTAGCAGGAAGAGGTTTGCTCTAAAATAGTACCTCAAATACACGACTCTTAGCTTATTTCATTTGGCAGTAGAGGGTGCTGTATACCTGCTAGGTTTTCGCACAGACGCTTCCATTTCTTATCCCTCTGCTGCCTATTTATAACTATACCTATCTTACCTACAATGTAATCAGATTAATCTTTTGGTATTAGTGAATTTCTGGCATGTGCTGAGTTTTAGATTTCTACAGATTTGTATTAACAAGGCACTTTGGGTTCTATTGTGTTTTACTACAAAACAACAGAGTTTTATGACTCAGTGGTTTTTGTATAAAGCAGAAAAATTTGAATGAAAGAAAAAAAAAATTTTAATAAATCTAACTGATCTTTTTCTCTGTTATCGACAGATATTACACCAGTAAGGAAAAGCGCTGGCTTATTGAAGAACAGTCATCCAAATAGTGGAAGGACAGGATTTTTGTTTTCATAGTGACCTTTTATTTCTTTGGCAGCTGGCTGGTACAGGGATTGAACCCTGAACCTTGGTGTTGTTAGTACCACACCAACTGGACGGTATGGGGATTCAAACCCTTAGACCTCAGGGTAGCAAGGCTGGGCTCTAACCAACTGAGCTAACCGGCCAGCCCAGACTTTTATGTTTTCAAACACTGTTTACTTATCCCACCTGGTTCTTTTCCTAACTCCCTGCCGTTATCATAGCATGTTTCGTAAGTGGTTCTTTACAAGGAAGCCTTTATTGAATGTGTCATGTCTCAAAAATGTAGAGAAGTTTGTGTGTGTCTGTGTGAAACAGTGGGAGTAGTTTAAACGCTGTTCTAATAGCATAAGTACTTGTGTGTTTACAAAGCGGTAGTGAGGAGTTAGGAAAAAGAAAGGTGCAAAAACCTGCCAGAAAGTTTATCATGAAATGTGTAGACTAGAAATCAGAAGGTGGTTACATGACAGTAGCACCTGCCTTCCCGAGGAGTCTGTATTAGTCAGTGCAGTTTGGGTTGCAAGTAACGTAAGACCCGATCTGAAATGGGCTACACAAAGTGATGCATTATCTCAGAAAACAAGAAGCCCAAAGTATGATCAATCCAAGGTTGCTTAATGCAGAGGCTCAATGCTGTCATCAAAAAACCAGTTCATCTCTCAGCTCTGCAGCCTGGGGGCTTGTCCCTCGTGGTGGCAGTGTGGCTACCGCTGCTCCAAGTGTCTTTCATATAGCATCTAAAGGCCAAGAAAAGGACGGTCCCTTAATTTTGTTACCTTTAAGAACTAGAAAAACTTGCCCATGAGCTCCCCTATCCCAGCTGACTCCTCCTTGTTCCACGGTGACCTTTTAGAACTGTGGTATGTTTCTATTCCAAAGCCAAGCCCTGGCAGGTGGATGGGGTTTTCATGATTGGCTTTGAACAGCCAGGATTCATCCCTGGGGCTTGGGAAGGACCTAGTCTCTACTCTGAAGCATGCAGTCTCGGATGATTAGATAAAGTGGGGTTGTGTTAGCAGGAATTCTATTAGAAATGACTATTGCGTAGGCAGCCAGTTTTGTTTTCTGAAAGTTATAGGCACCCTGCTAGAAAATCAGATGGAGAGTATGTTCTAGTTTTTGTTTTCTGAGCCAAAGGAGAAATGCCAGGATTGAGATCGCTTAATGAGCTCTATTAATTTAAGCCCTGTCGATCTATGTGTGGTTAAAGATAATAAGACTATTTTTAGATATAGATCACATTAGATATAGATCACAACTTATTTAGCAGTGTCCTCTTTTTCAATTACCCGAGGCATTTCTTTTATNGCGGGAACCGGTCTGTATGTGGGATCTGAACCCTCGGCGGGAGCGTCGCCGCGCTCCCAAGTGGTGCACTGTAGCAGTGCGCCACCGGGCCGGCCCCTAGTTTTTGTTTTCTGAGCCAAAGGAGAAATGCCAGGATTGAGATCGCTTAATGAGCTCTATTAATTTAAGCCCTGTCGATCTATATGTGGTTAAAGATAATAAGAGTATTTTTAGATATAGATCACATTATTTTTTAGATATAGATCACATTAGATATAGATCACAACTTATTTAGCAGTGTCCTCTTTTTCAATTACCCGAGGCATTTCTTTTATCCAGTATGTGCTTGTCTTTCTTTGGGGTGTGGGATGACAGAGCGCAGAGAGAGTGTTGGGGGTTGGGGAGGTTTCTTTCTGATTGGTGCTTGGAGAATTATCAGGTCCACTATTTATTATTTTTACAAAATACGAGGCTAGAACCTATTGCTACCATCTCCCACCCATGAAATATGTAGAAAAATTAGGTTGTCATCTCCAGAACACCAGGCATCTACCTACCTACCCATGGCATGCTGTGCCCTGGACAGCTGGCATCGTTTCAGTGTGTGCAGGAGGGTTGACCTTCTGCCTGGATAATGTATGCATAACTCGGAACTCTTAACTGCTTACGTAAGGTTGTAAAGGCTCATCCCCTGCCTGCATTGGGCATCTCCAGTGCCCTCGTGTTTGTGTATGACGAATAGGTGATTTCTAGTATGTCCAGGTCACCAAAGCTTTTGTTTTTCCCATCCTCAGGGAGGTACAGGTCAGCTCTTCCAGCACCACAACTTCTGAGAGTCAAGATCCGTCTTCTGGGGACCCAGTGGTCAGTGCTCTGCAGCAACAGCTGCTTCTCATGGTGGCTCGGAGGGCCCAGGCAGAAACCCCTCGGGTACGTACGTTCCAGAATTGCTATTTGTGGACGTTCTACAAGCAGGAGATCTTACAACCAGGTTAGATTACCTGTCAGAATTATTCAGGTCTTGCCCCGAATTTTGCATCACTGGGTTGGAGATACGTCACTCACTGTGTGGTGGTCTACTGAATGCACAGAAGAAACCATTTAGGCAGCAGGTGACCTTCAGTTGATATTAACAGCACTGCTACTGTCCTGCTGCTTTTCCAGACACATTAGGGATATAACCACATTGTTCTCTGGTTGCCAGAATGCAGGAATCCCACTAGAGCTCACTGGGTTAGATTGCTTTTCTTCCCCGTGGCTTAGAAAATACGTTTCTTTAAGAAATTAATTTATCATGGCCTTGTGTATTAAGCGTCCAAAGATTCTTAAATGTTTGACTTGAAGAGAAGCTATT
>NW_007730553.1:79385-86289 GCF_000696425.1 Galeopterus variegatus
TTGGAGGCAGGGAGGAGGATGGGCTCCTAGAAGAAAGGACACAGGGTTAGACCTTGTGGAAAGGTGGGCTTCCGTGGGCACTGGTGGAAGGAAGAGGGTTGTGCGTGGGATAACGTTCAGTCAGTGTGAAGCTTCTTTGTTTCTGGGTTTACCTTCTTTCTGCCAATGTTTCCATCCCTTCTAGAGAACTTCCCCTTTCAAAAAACAATATAGTTTTATATTCATTTCTATGATCGCTTAACCAAATTTTTCCAAAAGTTGCTCGATAACATAGGGGGTTGGAATTTACACACCGCTGCTGAGATGTGCAGAAACCACGTGGGGTTACCGTCTCGCTGACCACACCTGGCCCTGGAGCCCTCGTTCCTGCTGTCGTGGTGGGTGGGGCGGGAAAGGAGCATTTGACGTGAAAGGTCCAGTTCAGGGCGACTCAGCCTTTTTAGGCTCGAAGGAGCTTCTGTGGGAACGAGTGTTCAGTTCACTTAAACAATCAGTCTCTTAGGATTACTTTTTTCCTTTCATTTTTCAGGCTTGCCCCCATCTCCTCCTTCCTAGGGCTGCTGGGTCCAGGGGGCAGCATTCCTAAACCCACAGGCAGAAGTGGAGGTGGGAGGGGGCCAAGCATCCTCTTGGAGGCCTCGTGCCAGGCTGGTCACCAGTGGCTGCGTGTGCCTGTGAGGGGTGGGCTGCGTCTGCTTCCCAGTGGCCACCAGAGACCCTGCCACTTGCCCTCTCTGAGGACCCTGTACTCCCAGACCCTCTCCTCTCCACTTGCATCTCTGGGTTCACCTCCAAGGGGACCCCAGCTGGGTCTCCACCCCCCACGCCCTGTGAGCTCTGCCCAGCCCCAACCTAAGCAGCCGGGACTGGTTCTCAACATGGCCCTAGAACATGGGGGCCCTGCAGAACGTGGGCTTTCTCTGAGAAACCTGAGTTGTCCCTGACACAGGCCTGCTGCACCCCCCGCCCCCTTGAACATTAGTGTTTAATCTTCAAGAAGGTTCAGTTAAAACATCAAGATGGTTTGGGAAGATGTGAATGCCATTGATTCTGTAAGTGGCAGAATTGCAGGGAAACCAGGAACTTTGGGTTATCAAAGGTGCAAATCCACTGATTTAATATTTGCAAAATCATCCCGGTTAGAGCAGAAACTCAAAATAAGCCAGTGTTTCAAGGATAAGTCAGACAGAGTTCTTATCCTTCTTCAAGGATAAGAAGACACAGCACCGCTTCTTAATTTACATTTGAAATTCTGTACATGACAGGATAATGTTGATGATGTATAAAGAGTTAAATTCACCTGTAGTGTTTTGTTGTTCACCGCTTAACCAAAGCCACCGATAACCTTCAACCTTTGTAACTTTCTTAACTGTAAGTCAAATTAAAACATTTTTAAGTTTTACTATATATGGACGTAGAGGTGAAAAGAGGAAGGTTGCTATCCAGTTTCCTGTTTAGGTGCTGTATAAATATTTATTTACAAAGGACTTACAGTAGAAAAAAAAAACTTTTAGTTCTATTTTAGTTTTCTATGTTTCATTGATATCACCAGGGAATTAGGTTTTGGCCACAAAATAAGAATTAAGTTGATTTCCTGCTCATTTTCCAACAAATACTCAGGGCAGGCTGACTGTGTCTTCAGCCCTGTGCGAGGAGCTGGGTGTACAGAGGTGGAAAGACTCGGTCCCTGCCATCAGGACGTTTAAGGACGAGTCATCCAGGTCAACTCTACGTGACAGAGGTTATGATCGGGATGGACTCCAGTGCTATGGGATGTAGACAGAGCCCCAGGCCAGGAAACAGGGGGTCAGGGCAGCTTCCTCACTGAGGTGATGCCTCCCCTGAGATGAGATGTGGAGTAAAGCCTGGAGGTAGGCGGAGCAGGTGCACCTGGCGTTCCTGGAGCCTGCAGGTGCAGGCCTGGCAGCAGGAGGAGCTACTTCCTAGAGAAGTCTAGCAGACATAAGCAGGAAGTAGGCCTCTCATTCCAGCAAAGCACACAATTCCATGGGGTCCAATGAGGGGGTGGCCAGGAGGGGGGCCAGTGCCGGAGAAAGGACTTGTCTGAAATTCTTCCTGGCACAAGTAACGTGTATGTGCGTGCAACAAAGGGGCCTTCCAAGGGGAGCTCCCAGGGGCGTGGGGCCCGGTCACCTTCTTTCTACAACGCGCACAGGCGTGCAGGAGGTCCTTTTCCATCAGAGCCTAGCTCCCGAGCACAAGGGATGGGCAAAGCTTGGGGCACAGTTGGAATTGGTGGAATCTGCCCCTGAACTTGAGATTGGCATTCAGAGGCATTGAATATTATCAATCACGATGTCGCGTGAATCCACTCTGTGAACTGGTACTTCTCTGTGCCTCAGTTTACCCATCATGTGCTTCTAACCTCACGGGGTCTATTCCACAGACTCATTACTATGACTTTTAAAATCTTACGTTGTTTTCTTATGTTATATTGGCCAATACTTTAGTTATCACATTGAAACATCTTAAAAAAGAAAGAAGGAAAGAAACAATCACAATAATACATTGAATTTTCCCAAAAAAAAGAAAAGAGAGAACAGAACTGTGGTGTCGTTAGAGGTGGGAAAGGCAGAGGGGGAGGGGGTTAGCCCAAAAAAAAAGAGAGAACAGAACTGTGGTGTCGTTAGAGGTGGGAAAGGCAGAGGGGGAGGGGGTTAGTGAGAAATTAGTCAGGGGTCACAAAGACCTGATTACATTTTGTAAACATAAGTATACTAAGTATCCTGATTCGATCACCACGGATTGTACACGTGTATTGGTATTCAAATATGTACCACACAAATATATAAAATCAATTCTGTTTCAATCAAAAAGAAAGCCAAAATAAATAAATAAATAAACGAACACCTTCTTTACTGCCAGGCTGGCTGAGGGGCAGCCCGGTCGACTCAAAGCAGCCCGGGGTCTGAGAGCCCGCAGCGCCCTCTGCTTGCATTTACCCTCCCCTGCATATGGTCTCCCACTAGAACATGACCCGGTTCTGTATGAGAAAGTCCTTTGTAAACTCTAGAGCTCTGTGTAAGTCTATGTAAGTGGCGTCGTTACTATTCCTCCTGTTAGAGATAACGAGACAGCCACGCAGTCCGCCGGTCCTAAGCTGGTCAGAATTGCTGAGAAGGTGGGCAGCACGCTGGGCCTGGCCGTCTGTCATTCCAGGTCAATCCACAGGTCGCAACTGCGTCACAGTTTACTACCACCGGAGAGTTAGAGATGAGAATTCATACGAGGATGACGTTCACTAACAGATGACACAGTGGAAATAATTGTAAAGATGGAAGAGAGGAGACATCCATTAGAATTCCTTAACAGGTTTATTTTTCGTCATATGTATTCATTTATTTGAAGGTATATTGAGACTTTAAAAAGAAAAATGAGCATTTGCATACTTGTTATTTATCCTGCTCAGAAGTTCATTTTAAAAAAATGTGTTTGGGGCCAGCCCGGTGGCGCACTGGAGAGTGAGCTGCTTGGGAGTGCGGTGGTGCTCCTGCCGAGGGTTCGGATCCCATGTGGAGACTGGTTCCCGCTCACTGGCTGAGCGCAGTGCGGGCGCGACCCCGAGGGTTGCGATCCCGTTGCCGGTCAGTAAAAAAAAAGACAAAAAGGAAAAAAAAATGTGTTTGGAATCTACGTGATTTGTCATGACTTCTGGCTGCTAAACAGATCCACTGTCAAAATAGGATCATCCTGCCCTTGTTTTTTATGTTCTGTCCTTCAGAATGCTGCTCACGTGGAGTTACAATTCATGTTCCACCTGCACTGGTGTTCTGAGCACTGGTGTGTGCACGGGGCTGTGCTAGTTACTCTCACACTTGGTATCATCTCACTTTTACGGGAAATCCTGGGGTTAGGTGACACTCCACCTTGTGTGTGACATCTGCAGTGCAGAGGGTCCTGACTCAGTGTTCCTTCCCCGTGTCCTTTGGTCCCTGCTGGGGTCTCCAGTTCTTGTATCCTCCTTGGCAGCCTCTGCTGAGATTTCTTCTGAGCCCCCTTCTGACACCGAGCAGAGCCCCTGCCGGCTCCACCTGCCCAGCACTGGACTTGATGGCTGTCGGGAGTCGCACGCGGTGCCCCGGGCTGCTGCTTGTGCCGTGTGCCCTTCCCTCTTCGAGGACTTCCCCCTTCCTCCTGCCCTTTCCCGTAAAACCTGCACAGCCCTTCTGAGAACCTTTAATTATTTTCAAGACCCTCCAGAAAGGAGCCCTACAGTTTACATCCATCTGTGCCTGTTCTAAGGTCAGGAGGTTCTGTAGAGCTGGTCACCTGCTGTCTTCCCCCTAACAGGCCCTCGTGTGGAGTTTAGTTTTTAATTAGATACAGTTTATCCTCAAAGTTACACGTCTAGGGGCTGGCTGGTTAGCTCAGTTGCTTAGAGCCCAGCCTTACAAGGCCAGGGTCATGGGTTTGGATGCAGGCACTAAAAATAAACAAAACAAAACAAATAAACAAAGTGACAAATCTGACTTCAAATTTGTTTGAAATAACAGTGTTTGCAATCCATTATTCCCCATCCCATGTTGCCGATGTCCATTATCTGGTTTCCCTTTCAGATGTGTGACTGGACCTTTTCCTCTCACGGTGGGATCCATATGTATTGTCTCTTGAACTCTGTTTTGCCGTGACGGTGGCTTTCACCTTACAGGTGAGCGTCGCCCGCCGCGTGGATCGCCCCGGGCTCTCTTAAGTGAGATTGCTGGAAGCATCCAGGCGTCAGCTGCCAGCAGCCCTCTTCCCAACGTGGGTCCCGGGCAGGCGACCTGACTCTCAGGGCCTCAGTTTCTCATATTTTAAATGGAGATAACAACACCTCCCTGGAAGAGTTACTGTGAACTTCTAAGGGTTCGAGCAGATATGGAGGTATTTCACAAAGTTCCTGGAGGAATTAAAAGATAATACAAACCCTTCCATGAACTCTTTGAAGTACCCTCATCTATGGCAAAATTATGACTTTCATCATTGGTAGGAATCAGAATCATCAGAATTCTTAGTGGTTATCCTGAACTCTTGAAGGCAGCATTAATTTCTTATTTTTTTAAAGCATTTGAATTTTATTAGACTGGTCAATTAATTAAATAGGCAATTTTAGAGCAAGTTTGGAAGTACACTGTACAATCAAAAGATTGTAAGCAAACTCAAGAGAAAAAAACAGCATTGTTTTTAATAGAAAGTTTTTATAGACTAATAATAACTCGAAGCAATCTGTTGCAGGCTGAATCAGGGATATACATGAGTTAGTTTTCTATTGCAATTCTGATTGTAATGGTACTAGTATATTTTACTACCTATATAACACCCATGTCAATAAAACCCTATATTTTCAATATATTCAAGGGAATAATAAAACATAATAAGTAAGAAAGTAAGATTTAAGAGTAAAGAAAAAGATGAAAAAGGGGGAGGGAAGAATAAGCCATATTTGTTTTTATTTTTTATTTATTTATATTTATTTTTATTGAATCATAATTGATTATACATATTTTTGGGATTCAATGTTGACATATGTGGATCAAATCAATATTACTAGTATGTATATTGTTACAAATTGTACCCTTTATGCCCCTTGTCCAATCTCTCCGCATCCCCCTCCCACTCCCCCTTCCCACCACTGATAACCCTAGATCTCTTCTCTCCTTCTGAAAGAGTAATGGTTACTCTGTTGATGTGTTGCCTACATGATCTGTCCAATGCTGAGAGGCGTGATCAGGTCCCCCAATATTATCATAGAGCAGATGCGTCTTCTGTCTCTCTGGATTGGGCTTTGTGGAGAGAGACGTCCTCTTCTTTTCTTTGGCCTCTGCTGGTGACTCTCCTTGTGTCAATGCACTCCAGTGGCTGTGGACCATCTGCGTGGTGGTTGTGATGTCTAGCTGCTTTTGCAGCAGCCGTGGCTATTGTGGTGGCTCGGCTGGGCCACCCACATGGAGGTGATGTTTTTGGCATGTTCCTTGGTGCTGGTGGTGAAGGCAGCATTAATTTGAACAGCAGATTTTTGAGGTAGCTGGGAAGAGAGTAGCTTTTTAGATTCTTAGATTTTTAAAGATTCTCCCCAAAATATTTTTAAAATGTACTATATGCTTCACCACCTTCTTAACCAGCACATACCGATCACAATTTAAGTTGTTCCTGATCATTCACATTCAGTCAGCATACCCTGGGTGTGACGCTGTGAGCAGTCGCACACGGACAGCGTGAGCCATGGAGGTCGTCTTGTCTCTTACAGAGAACCCAAGCTCTGCTGTGCCCTGTCCCCCCTTCTCCCAATCTCCTTCTCAGAAGCCCCACTTCCTGGCATTGTGACAAGGTTGTTCTTTGGTAATGCTTGACGAATCAGAGACAGAAATAGCTTTTTTTTTTTTTTGTCAGTTTGTCCATGCATTCATTTTTTCCTTATTTAGGCCACTTACAGCCAAAGATAAATGAAATGAAATGATTCCATGAAATGAAACTCCTTCTCGGTCCCTTTGCGGGTCCTCACCTCTGCCGGCCCCGTAACGGCTGATGCTCTGCAGGGGCTCTGCCCTAGATGTCTCCACTCGACACCCTCCCCAGGGACCCTAATCCCACACAGCCCACAGCTCATGTCTCTCTCTAGAGGAGTGAAAACAGATTTATATGCAGGTGTGTTCATACGTGTGTGCACGTGTGTGCGTCGCTGTGCTATCATGGCCAGTTTGCTTGTCTAGTCCTAGAAATTTCTGAGCCCCTGTAACGTAGCAACTCTCCCATTATCCTTTCTGTTTTCAGCATCTATTACAGATAGTATCTGGCTTAGATAATCTGCCCAATAAATATTTTGTTAGATGAGTGAATAAATGCATGATGCTAAAATGATGAGAAAAATTTGGATTTGAATTTGAATTTTGTACCTGAAAACAGG
>NW_007730553.1:86908-91952 GCF_000696425.1 Galeopterus variegatus
GTGTTTCTCTTACTGTTTGGAAGAAAGCTGTCATCTCGGCCATTGCCTGCCTGACCTGCTTCCATGTCACTCATGGATTCAGTGAACCACAGGCACCTGTGCACCTGTCTCTTCACTCTTTGTCCATGGACATCAAGGAAGAGGGTCTCTTTTGGAGGAAGGTTTACTATCAACCACAGGTTCATTATCATTAAAGAAAGAAGCCGTCCCTACTGATGTGGCACCAGGCAGTTTCCAGAAAGTTGTTTTGAGTTGGAAGAGAATTCTAGACACAGAGGCACTGACAATCTCAACTTCCTGTTCACTATCCCGTCCAGCCATCCTGTGCATTGCTTTCATGATGGATCGACCTTCCCTTCCAATGCCTTTGCTGTTAATATTTTATCTTTGGGATAACTCCATGCTCCATAAGCTGAGTCAGTGAATCAGCATCTGGGAATGGCGAGGTGGTAGAATCTGCTTTCTTGGAGAGCTCTGTGTGGTCTCTTTAACGAGGCCGCTGTGCTTCTGCCCATGTGCCAGGCACTTGGACGTTAGTGACCTCTCCGGATTTAGGAAAAGGGTCAAGCAGTTTCCCACATGTGACCTTCTGCTTCATAACCAGAGAGAATTGTGTGAGGCCTGTACAGGACGGCACCGCCTCCACGCTGCTCCTCCCTGTCTGCACCCCGTTCTCGTCTTTGCCCTTCTCTCCAGTCTCCTGTGTCTTATGTTTGTCAGCCTGCAGGAAGGCAGAGCCTACCTTGAATGCATTTTGGAAAAATACAGGACAGAAGCAAGCATACAGAAATCCAGATTAGAATAACCCAACCATTCCACTTCTGGGCATACTCATATATATCCAGAAGAGTCAAAAGCAAGATCTCAAGGAGGGATCTGCATACCCATGTTCATAGCAGGATCTCGAGGGGATTTCTGTTCACACGTGTTCATAACAGCATTACTCACAACAGCCAAAAGGTGGATGCAACCCAAGTGTCCGTCACCAGATGAACGGATAAGCAAAATGTGGTGCATCCACATAGTGGAATATTACTCAGCCTTAAGGAGGAAGGAAATTCTGACACATGCTGCAATGTGGATGGACTTGGGGACATTATGCTCAGTGGGACAAGCCAGTCACAAAAGAACAGATACGTATGATTAAACTTATATAAGATTCCTAAAGGAGTCAAATTCGTAGACAGAAAGTAGAATGGTGGGGGCTGGGGGCCGGGGGCAGGGATGAGGAGTTGGTGTTAGTCAGTACGGAGTTTGTTTTGCAGGATGAGAAAGTTCACATGGCACAACAATGTGAATATAGTTAATGCTACCAAATTTTACACTTAAAAATGGTTGAAATGGTAACTTTTACATTATTTACTTTTTGTACTGTGATTAAAAATACATGCAGATTAGAAATAGGTCTGCAGGGGCTGGGGCATCTGGAGGAGGCTTACGGGTGAAGCAAGAAGTGACAAGCAGTGGCCACCCTGTGAAGGAGGAGATGGTGGGAGCTTTGGTTTATTTTTTGTTTTGGGCGGGAGCTTTGGTTTAACAGCCTCCGTGCACAGAGAACAGGAGACAAGGCACAGGCAGGCATCTCATGGGATCTTCCTCACTGAACCTGGGATGCCGCTGTTAGGATGAACTGAACACACTCTGTCACCACCACCTGCACTGAGGGGAGCGCATAGAATGGCCTGACTCAAACCTCGGTGTTGTGCGAAGGGGGCAGAAAACTGTCCTGACTCCGAAACCACAGGAGAACCTCCCTGTGGCTTTGCAGCCTAATTCACACCACATGGACCGTCCAGACGCGTCAAACAGGGAGTTCATTTTACAGTGGCACCAGGTTGGCAGTGCGTCCAGGTGCCTAGCAAAATGAATTTCATTCTGGAAGAACAGAGCTTTAATATAGCACTGAAAGAATTCACGCAAAGTTCCAAGGAAAATATAATGCAATGAGAAGTTATAAAAAATACAAGAAAACATGCCACTGGAAATAAGAGCTGACAAGGTCCACAGATGGCAGGAAGAGATCCTCACTGAAATTGTTGTGATCAGACTCAGAATATGGATTTAGGATGTTTAATATGTACAAAGAAAGAAAAAAGGGGGCTGGAAATATGTTAGAAGCAAAAGACCATATAATGACCAAGCAGATCTGAAAAAGCACCAAATACTAGAAATGAAAATATAGTAATGAAAAGAAAGCCAGGAAATTGGACACGTGAGCAGAGAACTGGTACGTCGGAGGTTGGATCTGGAGAAGTTATTTAGAGGTAGCCCAGGAGAGAAAGGGGGACAAAGAGGATCCTGCGACAGGGAGATGAGAGTCATGGACAGAAGAGGGATTGGCATGCTCATCTGAACTGCAGAAGGAGGCGAGGACAGAATGAGGTAGCAGGAAATAAGAGAGAGTGTGAAAGCTGCACTCTCAGCGTGAAACATGCAGGTACAGGCAGTGGTGGCCGGTACACCAGCGAGGGAAAGATGGACATTTTAATAAATGGAACTGGGAACACGGCTTTCTTTATGGCAAAGAAAACAGACTCTTATCTCCCACTGTATGCAAAAATGAATTCCTGGTAGGCTTAAATGAGAAAGGCAAAACTACAATTTTAAGAATGATCATATAATCAGATATTCTTACAACTGCGGGACGTGAAGGGATTTCGTAAACAAGGTACAAAATGTGCAATAACTTTGCACTTTATAGGAAAAAACGGATAAGTTATATTTCACTTAAGAACTTCTATTTATCAATAACACCATAAGGGAAGTGAAAGACACTCATAAACTGAGAAACGTCTGTAAGACGTATCATAAATAAAGGTCTTGATCCTATATACAAGGGTACTTCCAAAAGTTCATGGGAAGGTTGGTATCGTCTTTTAATTCTCTCTTTCCACGAACTTTTTGAAGTACCCTCTCTATGTGTGTGTATATATACACACATGTGCACAGATAGACATATACGCATGCTTACATATACATATATACATGCAAACACACATAACAGACTTAGAAACTAATCATAGAAAAACAAGTAGCCCAACAGAGAAATGGGCAAATGATTTCATGAAGAAAAAATAAAAGTGGACCAAGATGCTCAACTTTATTCATAATGAGAGAGATGCAAATTAGAATAAAAACAAAATACCACTTTATACTTACCTGATTAACAAAAATTAAAAACCGCCTGACACTGTCACATGTTGATGAGGACACGTAACGGTGTGGCATTTATATGATGTTGGTGGGAATGTAGACTGGTAGCACCACTTTAGAAAACGTTGCAGTGTCATCTGGTTANATACATGCAAACACACATAACAGACTTAGAAACTAATCATAGAAAAACAAGTAGCCCAACAGAGAAATGGGCAAATGATTTCATGAAGAAAAAATAAAAGTGGACCAAGATGCTCAACTTTATTCATAATGAGAGAGATGCAAATTAGAATAAAAACAAAATACCACTTTATACTTACCTGATTAACAAAAATTAAAAACCGCCTGACACTGTCACATGTTGATGAGGACACGTAACGGTGTGGCATTTATATGCTGTTGGTGGGAATGTAGACTGGTAGCACCACTTTAGAAAACGTTGCAGTGTCATCTGGTTAATCGAGCATTTCTGTACCCAGCAATTCCACTCCTGGTAAATTGTGTGTTTCTTAGAAGAGCTGGTTTGTTTCCTTGTAAGGTTGAACATTGACATTCCTAGCAATTCTATTCCCAGGAGTATGTTCTAAAGAAATACTTTCACATTTGTACTGGGAGACATGTCCCAGAATGTTGATAGCAGCAAAATAATTGGGGAAAAAAAACCACAAAAACCCCCTGAGTGTTCAGTAGTAAAATGGAGAAGTAAATCGTGGTATATTGGAATATACCATAATTGAATATTATATAACAGATAAAATGGATGTTACAGCCACAAAACACCACCTGGATCAGTCTCAGGAACATAATGTTGATGCAAAAAAACTGAAAAACAAAAAGTAGGTGCAAAAGGATACATATGTTGTGATTCCATATCTGTGAAGTTCAAAACTATACAAAACTGAACAATGTAGAAGTTTTGGATATAAGCATAGTAAAACAGAAGAAATGAGAGGAAATGATAAAATCAGGACAGTGGCTGACCCTGAGGAGGGGGGCGTGAATGGGCTTGGGGTGGGAACCCTGGGGGACTCTAGCACTTAACCAATAATTTTTTTTTCTTGTACTGGGTGATACCGTATAGATATACATTGAATTGTTTTTCTTTATACCTTATACACATTTAAAAATATGTATTTGCCTCTGTTCAATATTTAATACAAATATATATATATATATATATACATTTTAAAAAGCATGATCCCTAGTATAATTTAATGTAGAGAAAAATACCCTAAGCCCTTCAGAGTCCTTGGGGCTTTCACTGATTTGTAGTGCAGTGTGAACTGAGTGTGCATGAACCTGACTCAGCAAGAGGGTACTTAGGTGCATCCTGTAGATGGTATTTAAGAGCGCCAGGAGGTGGAGTCACACGTTTTTGGAAGATGGCCCTAACAGAGGTCAATATTAAATACATTCTGTTTAAAGAGTAATCTTTAGTTTTCTGGGAAATTTAGCAACATGGGACCTTTTGTTCCTCACTGATAATAAGTGAGGTCAGTATTAATTGATATTAAAAATGGCAAGCATCGTCTCTGGGAATGCCATCGTATTGGGTTGTTTTAATCACTTGCATTTTAAATATGGGTATCCAGTGCCAGAAGAGGTAAGTTTTGATTGTTTCTTTCCTCCTCTCCGCCCCTGTGTTCGTCCTCCTGCAGATTCCTTTGGCTTCACCCCGCCGAGGTCTGTGTCCCCTCTGCTGCTCGGGTATGGAGCTGGGCTCTCCGCCAGTGTGCCAGTGCCAGGCCCCGTCTGGCTTTTAGTCCGTTCCGTCTGCTGTATTCTTCTGTACATTTCTGTTCTCAACCTTGTGCTAAGCTCACCAGCATCCCTCATTAAGTATTTGAGTAACAAATCCATGAAGATTAATTTTTTTTTTCAAAATTGA
>NW_007730553.1:92607-107625 GCF_000696425.1 Galeopterus variegatus
ATCCCTCATTAAGTATTTGAGTAACAAATCCATGAAGATTAATTTTTTTTTTCAAAATTGAGTTCTATCCCACTGGAATAGAGCTAATCAGAGATGAATTTGGGCTTGAAACTTTTAAAATATGGGTCTAAATTTCTCCACGTTTCAGTTTCATCGGTTCAGATTTTTCTCAATAAATATTTCAGTTTTTCTCGTAGCAGGCTTCACCAATGACCTAGATATTTGCATATTTATCTCAACATTACCTTAACACACTTTTCAAAAATTAAGTCATTTAGGAGTTTTCATAAGTGTTATTTTTATGGTGGTTTCTTGACCTTAACGAACAGTGTTGTTTTAATGTGATGCGTAGCATAATTTTAATGGTGCATTGTAACAGAGTCGATGTACGTTTATAAAAGAGCATTTTCGTTGATCATTATATATTTTTTTAGAGAATCCATTTTAAATGAAATATGTTGGTTTACATTTCAGACTTTGCACCTCTGCTTTTTTGTATTTTTAAATTACGATGTACATCTGTGACAATAGCGAGCCAACGTGAAAGCCTCTCTCTGTTGTTTCTTTTGGTGTCTAAAAAGCATGTGAGTCAGGATCTGGAAGACTCATCACGTTCTTCAACACAAGGGAAGTTTAATCGAGACGAGTTTTACAAATTTATCATTTTCCCCGGCAAGTGGATTAAAGTCTGGTACGATCGACTTACCTTGCTGGAGTTACTTGATCGGTAAGCTGCGGAGCGTGCACTCGGAACGACACGTGGGGGGCGTATGGAGCACGTGTGCATGCTTCTGAGCAGAAAGTGGCCACACGCTGAGGTTTTCAGACTGCACCCCTGCTTTGTAGCAATCCTGAAGTCTAAGCAGTAAGACCCTGACAACTTAAATAATTATAATTTAGCAGTTACAATGGCAGGTATGAGAACTGGGTGACATGGTTTGGATTTGAGGCTAGCTTTGGGGACAGTACTGCACTTGGCCTACTCATGTCTTGGCTCATTTCTACAGGAAAGCTTGAAGCTCTGTAGCACAGGGCCTGGCCTGACTGGGTGTGGGCGTGGGGAGAACAGGGCAAGTGAAATGGAGTGATTTCACCTCTTCCCTAGACAACTTGGATTCTGATTTAACTTGGACGTTAATCGTTCCTTTAAACCCTTTCCCTCTGTCTCACCTATCTCACCATTACCTGTCGAGATAAAATGCTGCAGGGGCTGGAGATGTGGTTACTGGCAGGGGACAAGGTAAAGGGGAGGTTGGTTAAGGCGTGATGGACATGGGGCTGGGTAGGGGACTTCCCTGCCTCAAGATGTGCAAAGGACAGTATTATAATCTTCAAGGACTGGGTAGTACTGACTAGATGGTTTTGAAAATTCAAGATGCTGCTACTAATGCTGTGCTAAGCAAATGCTGTTTCATAGCTCAGTGCCAGCGTGGGGTGGGGGGTGGGGAGACTGGTTACCTGCCTTGTTGTCTTGGTCCCCAGAGACTACTTGTTGTGGTGACATATTAAATGGTGTGATCACACATGCAGAAACTATCATCATGCAAAATTACAAGAGTAAATTTCAGGACCCACGAGTCAGGGAATGGAGTTATGATGGTTTTTCTAACAACACTATGCACATACACTTAAGAGGAACATTTAATATTTAACTAATAATCCAAGATAATGCATTCCGTTAGGTGAGGCAAGTTTTTGAATTTTGTGTTTTCTGTTAAAACAAATATTTCTGTGGACTTCCATGTTTCTTATTTTAAAATCTACTTGGAATAAAAAAATTAACTGAGGGGCCGGCCCGGTGGCACACTGGATAGTGCGCCGCTTGGGAAGCGCGGCGGCGCTCCCGCCGAGGGTTCGGATCCCACATACAGACCGGTTCCTGCTCACTGGCTGAGCGAGGCGCGGGAGCAACACCGAGGGTTGCGGTCCCATTGCCAGTCCCCGGTCCAGTACGGGGGCGACACTGAGGGTTGCGATCTGTTGCCGGACACGGAAAAAGACAAAAAAAAGACCAAAAAAAAAAAACTGAAAATCCAACTGAGGTCTTAAAGAGAAGGATAAGGAAGATTTCTGTAGTTTTTTAAAAGTTTATAGGTTTTCGATTTTAATCACCTTTCTTGCAAGTCCCAATGGATTTTTAAATTTTGTGCTTAGGATCATCTAGAGTCGGCCCCAGTCCCTTACCCGTAGACCCCTCAGCTGGTGTGGGGAGCCCCTGGGCTCCAGAGTTGGCTCCTGGAAATCAAATCTAGTCCCCACTGTGATCTTAGGATGGCTGTGAATCCTCTTTGTGCCTCAGTTTCCTGTCTGTTAAATGGGGATAACCAATTCTCAGGGAGGTTGTGAAGATTACATCAATTTAGTTCATACAAAGAGTTCCTAAAATATTAGTCGTCGTTATTATTATGCTAATGATTACATGGAATGTGGCCCAGAACCCAGAAAGAGGAAAAATAAAAAATAAATAAATAAAATCAGGGTAGCTGAAGTAGATGTTGTCAAATGCAGACACTAAAATTCAGACCTGGCATGCACGATAGCCGATAGCCGAGCTGATCACTGCTATAAACTCCCATGGGTTAAAGTCTTCTGCCTGACATCTGTCAACGTGACTCTTGGGTTCGGGCTGTTCTTCCTTAAAAATGCATCCTCAGTCTCCGAACAGTGGCTCGCGGTTCCTACTTGCAGCCTTCCCTGTGTCTTCAGTTCTCTGTGCATCCCGCTCAGCTGTTTTTCAACTTGCTGTCTTCTCCTTGTTTATTTTTCTCTTACTTCCTATTCCATGACTACCCTTCCTGCAGCACACCTTGGTGTTTTCCAGTGTTCTGGGTCAGCAGCAAAAATAAGCCGTTCATCTGTGCATTGTTTCAACATTTCATGCATTCATTCAACCAGTACTTACCCAGGCAGCTCCCCATGCTGGGTTCGGTGCTGGGCACTGGGCACAGAGTGATGTCCAGTCCTGCTGGAGCTTGCATGCCACCGTCATAGGTGCCATGGGGGAAACACGTGACAGCCGAGACGCAGGAGCCTGGGGGATGAGGGACACTGACTGGTGGCTGGGAAAGGCTTTCCTGAGGAGGAAGCATGCAGCCTGAGATATAAAGTCAGAGCAGGAGCTGACCCCATGGCAAGCAGAGAGGAAATCATTCATGCTCCTCAAACTGAACTCGTCATCACAGTTGTCGCCAGAACGTATTATCCTTTAATCTAGGTACACATTTACAGAAAAACAATCCCTCTGCAATTCTGTTGTTTTCATCTGATTATACTTTTTTTTTTTTTTTTTGTCCTTTTTGTGACCCATAAGGGGATCGCAACCCTTGGCTTGGTGTCGCCCGCACCGCGCTCAGCCAGTGAGCGCACCAGCCATCCCTATATAGAATCCGAACCCGTGGCGGGAGCGCCGCTGCACTCCCAGTGCTGCATTCTCCCGAGTGCGCCACAGGGTCGGCCCCTTACATGTCCTCTTGATCCCACACTCTCACCTGCTGCTGGCCCCGTTCTCTGCTCCCCTTTGCAGCAAAGCTCCTGGAAGTGTCTCCTGTGCTTGTTTCCAGTTCCTCTTCTCCCAGCCTCTCGTTGTCGTAGTCAAGCTCCCTGTCCCCAGTGCTCCACTGAACCTGCCCTGCTCCCTGTCACCTTGGCCCCGTCCTTCCTCATGGGTCCACTTGCAGCTTTGACAGCTCCACTCTCCCTTGGTTTTCCTTCTGCCTTGCAGGTCGGGTGGCTCCTTCACAGGAAGGGTGGCTTTTGGGTCCCTCTGCCTCTTCCTGTTGGTGGCGCCGGGTGCTGCACTGCTCTAGGCCCTTGCCTCCTCTACCTTCCCTCTTGTCTTTGGTGATTGTATTCAGTCTGGTGGCTTTAAATACGGTCGATATGCCAGTGACTCTCAGATTTACATCTCCAACTTGGACCCATCTTCTGAACTCTAGTCTTGTGTTTCTATCTCAAGGGGACATCTCATGACCACAGCCCAAAGCTGAGCTCTTTATCTCAACCTTCTGCAAGTAACCTCGCCCTGGGATCTTCCCCATCACAGCAGTGACACCCCCATCCCTCCAGTTTCTCAGGTTAAACATCCTGCAGTCATCCATGAGGCTTCTTTCCTTCCACACCCGCATTCAGTCTCTCGTAGGAAGTCGTGTCCACCGTTCCTTCTAGACGCTTCCACTGCATCATTCCACCTCTGATGTGACCACCCTGCTCTGAGCCATCATCTCATCTCTCTTCGGCGTCACTGCGGTGGCATCTTCCCTTCTTCTGCCCATTCTCCCTGTACACTATTAACACAACAGAGTGCGCCTTTTAAATGTCGCTGCTCTGCTGACCACCCTGCAGAAGCTCCCCCTTCTGCTCAGAGTGAAAGTCGAACTGCTCTCAGTGCCCACAGGCCGGGTGATCCAGCCACTTGTCCCCTGCTACCGTTGCGGGTCCTCTCCGCCCGCGCTGGCCCTTGTGTTCTTCCACGTGCCACGCTCTGCTCCAGCCTGCAGACCTGTGCACCTGCACCCCCGTCTTCCTGGAGTGTCCTCCCAGATCCCCGCGTGGCCAGCCCCTCGCCTTTCTCTCACCTGCTGTCTTCCTTTTTCTGTGGCACGTATCATCCTCACATACTACATGATACCCTTAGTTCTTTTTTTTAATACTTTTTGGCACCACGCGCTAGAAAGGAAGCCTCACCGTTTTGTCCACTGGCAGCCCCTCGCCTTTCTCTCACCTGCTGTCTTCCTTTTTCTGTGGCACGTATCATCCTCACATATTACATGATACCCTTAGTTCTTTTTTTTAATACTTTTTGGCACCACGCGCTAGAAAGGAAGCCTCACCGTTTTGTCCACTGGCAAATCCCAAGCAGCCAGAGCAGCGCCGAGCACTTTCCTTGCATGAGGGAAGGAATGAGTTTGCTTCCCTTGGCAAACTGGCTCCCTTCCCAATTCCTGCCATGGATTCTGCTGCAGCCTTACTCCCTTTCAGCCTCTCATATCCCACCCCGCAGAAGTCCCCACCTCTGAAGTCGTTGTCTGGGTCCCTCTCACCCTTCATATGCCCCTCAGTGTTCCCCACTCGTCTCCACCACGCTGACCCATGGACGTCCTCCTGTCCTCTGCTGCCCCCCTGTCCTGCCTAGGTTCCATGATCCCGACCTTCGGCCCCTTCCTGTCAGTATCCCGAAACTCCCTGCCCTGGCCCTCTGCATCCCCGCCTGCTGACACTTGCCCTCCAGATGAGCCCACTTTTCTGGCCTACATCTCCTACGGAATCCCACCATCACCCACGGAGACCACGTGGTGGTGACACAGCCAGCCCAGCCCCCCACACTGTGGGGAGGGTGCAGTGTCCCCCGAGCTCTCCGGCCAGAGCTCTCCCTGTGTCTGCAACTGGGCAGCAACTCCAGCTCCAGAGAGTGCATCTGGAAACGATTTCCTGCTCTGCCAGGTGTTAATGCACCCCCCCCACCCCAACCCTTCCATTAAAAGGAGCCGGCAAAGCTCTTTATCTGAAACACATTTCATGGTTGTGGATGGAATCGTAGCCGCCTTTTCCCAGTAAATTCAGTTTACTGGCCAAGGAGATCCAATGGGATTCTGTTTCATTTGTTTCAATAACAGAAATCTGGGGTTAAAATATGGGTTTTGTTTATGAAACACAGGAATGGGGAAAGAAAGAAACCTTAAAATCTTGTCAGCAAGTGCAAAGCCTTGCTGAGCATCTGCTGCCGCTGTCGCCTTCTCTTTTGCTGCGTGCAGGTGCTCTCTGTTTAGGAACGGACACGCTCACCTTCTGTTTCCTTTGTTTTGCACAGAACTGAAGACGTCAAGGAGAACGTGCTGGCGATTCTGCTCATTGTCCTGGTTTCCCTGCTCGGGTTCCTGACCCTGAGCCGAGGCTTTTGCAAGGACATGTGGGTGCTCCTGTTCTGCCTGGTCATGGCCAGCTGCCAGTACTCCCTGCTAAAGGCAAGACCCGTCCCGTCCTTAGCAGTAACGTGTGCTCTCACTAATGTAGGCTTGAGATCATGAGGTGATGACACAGACACTTCTGATTTGTGTTCTAGAGCGTCCAGCCTGACCCCGCCTCGCCAATACACGTAAGTCTCGAAATGTAGGGAAGTGGCTTGTCTGGTCTGCCTCTGTTGAAGACAGGGAAGGAAAGGCCAGAACCCACTGAAAAGACAAAGTCTGTGTTTATATCCACATCTGTGTCTGTACCTGTATCTATATCTACGTATTGAATATGAAAATAGAAATATGCATGCACGATGGCCAAGTCGTGGCTATGTTACCGAAACCCCAAAGGTCCATTTGCTTGCCTGCTCAGTAGCCGATAATCGAGAGACAGGTGTTGGTGTAAGGAAAGGTGGCCTTTAATCAGGAGGCTGGCAGCCCGGGGAGATGGTGAACTCATGTCTCAAAGACCATCTCCGCTTTTCCCTTACTTGCCAAAGGTTTCACAGGGACAGGTGGTAGGGGGCCGATTCATGGTGATCTAAGCAGGGACGTGCAGGCGTAATCATGAAATTGCAAATAAGCATCAAAGAGCTTCTCAGGTGGGAGCTGATTCACGGTGACCATCCTCCATGAAGTCAAGTCACAGACTCAGTTCCTGTTAACCTCAAAAAGGTCTAGTTAGTAAGCTAGTAAAGAGTGGCCACCTGGGTTAACAGTTTCTTCTACAATTACGCTGTGTACAGTGTGAGCAAAAGTCTTTATGTTCCAGCCTCATGTGAACAAGGATCATGGTATTCTAATGTCCAGCTGCAAACTATGCAGTTCAGGTTACGCGAGTAAGAAAAAAACCTTTAGTTTAGAACTTTAACAAAATGGAGTCGCTTCTGTTCAGCCTGTTCCAACTAGATCTGAGAGCCAGGTGTGGGTCGCAGTGGGGAGTGTACGGGGTGGGGACAGGGAGTGCGTGGAGGTCTTTCCTATCCTGCCGGGTCCATGTCAGGAAAGACCGAGCAGCTGGGTGGGGAGACTGCAGACTCTGCGGTCAGCCTTTCACCTGTTTCCTGATCCCACCACTTGAATATTTAAAACTGACCAAGATACTGGCCCTCTCCGTGCCTCAGTTTCCCTATGTGTACATAGGCTAATGAAAGTGCCTACAGGGATGGAATAATCCATGGAATGTGCTTACAATAGTCCTGGCACATAGAGGTCGCTCAGTAGATGTAAGCTATTACTGTTAGTAATGTCAGGTAGGTGGGTATGAATCATTATTCTTATTTTTTTTTAATTTATCATATATATTTATGGGGTACAGTGTGATGTTTTGATGTATGTATACATGGTGAAGTGAATAAATCAATCTAATCAACATACCCATCACCTCCCACACTTATCTTTTGCTGATGAGAACATTGGAAGTCTACTTGGCAATTTTCAAGCACGTTATTATCAGCTATAATTTTCAAGTACATTAACTATGGTGGCCTTTCGCCAGCCACTCCCGGGTCCCCTCTCCACCACTCCCCTTCTCCTGGTAACCAGCATTCTACTCTCTGCTTCGATGAGGTCGACTTTTTTAGATTCTGCCTATGAGGGAACTTCAAAACATTCGTGGAAACATAGAATTAAAAGATAGTATGAATCTTTCCACGGACTTTTTGGAGTGCCCTTGAATATACTATATTTTCTTCATTCATTCATCTGCTGACGGACGCTTAGTTTGGTTCCATCTCTTGCCATTGTGAGTAGAGCTGCAGTGAACATGGGAGTGCAGGTGTCTCTTCAACATACGGATTTTACAGCCTTTGGGATGTACACCCAGCAGTGGGCTTGCTGGATCTCATGGTAGTTCTATTTTTATTTTTCAAGAAAACTCCATCGTGCTTTCAATAGTGGCTGTACTAGTTTACCTTCCCACCAGCAGTGTAGAGGGCTCCCTTTTCTCTGCATCCTCTCCTTTTGTCTTTTTGATAAATGCCAGGTGTGAGGTGATGACACCTGTGGTTTTAATTTGCATTTCCCTGAATCATTATTCCTTTTACATGAAGTGGACCTCTTTTTTTGCCACATTTGCAAATAATATTGTTACCTTTCCTCCCTGTAACTTTGGGCTCATTCATAGCTGGGACTCTGAAATCCCCGATGCAGATGTACTGGTGCTCTGGCATTCCTGGACAAGCTCTGAAGCACACACAGTTTCCTCTGACCCCACCGCCCCCTCCCCTCATGTGTGGTGGCCTGTGGGTGCTGTGGGGCAGGCACTGCACCTGCAGGCACCCTGGCCATGTGCCTTTGCACTGAGTGTCCTGCCAGATGCACTCCCCAGCCCTTGGAGTAAACTTCTCCCCTCTGTTGAGGCAAGCTCCTGTGGGCCCCTGAAAAGCCCTTCCAGTGAAAGGAACTTGGACTGTGACATTATGCACTGTGCACCCTGAATTCAGCACGATTTGCTTTTAAAAAATTCATGTCCAGGATTTAGGACTGATTTTAAGTCTGTGATAGCTCATGTTTAGCTCATGGCAATTAAGGAAAGCTTATAATTGGACAGTCACGTGGTGTGCATTGCTATCTTGTTATTCCTCTGTTCTGTATAATTGGCTTACGTGTGATACATCTTTGATCCTAGAGTCTGAATGTCATGAAAAGTGGAAGCAGCATAATGAGGGTATTTAGATGTATTGTTGTGATTATGGTCAGAAGTCTGGGCGGGTGGGGGAGAGAGGCATGCAGCTCTCAAGGTTTTTGTTCCGTCCCACCCCAGGTGCCACATCACTGTCCTCCCGTTTGGGTGAACTCTCCTTTCTCATAACCGTACTTCAGAGTGGCTGTTTTTCTGGGTGACTTGGGAGAGGGGTGTTGTATGCTGTTCCACACTCCTTTCCTGAGCATACTTTCAGATATCACGCAGAACATTCCAGTAAGGAGTCTGCCAAGTGCAGCTGTGTTACCCTGTGGGTTTGGAAGGCCCGTTGCTGTGACCCCTCTGCCTCTGCTCTAAGCTGGAGTCTGCCGTCGTGTTCCTACAGGAGTAGATGAGACCGCCATTCTTCCATCTCAGCGAGTGTGTCATGTGAGATGGTAAAAAGCAACTTTGCTGACTGTCCTGTGTAGCCAGACATCTAACGACATGTATCGCTGTCGTTAATTCGCTTACACAGATTTCTAAGTCAATTCAGCCCTGATCTGAGTTGGCATCTCTCTCTCCAGTAGTTCTAATGAAGAAAGAAAACATGGTAGCTATAAAGCATTTCCTCCTGCAATCTGACTGACCACGTGGGTATCTAGAAGGCGGATTTATCATCTCCAATTAATAGATGAGAAACTTCAGAAAGGAGACGGTCCAGAGAGTGGACCAAGGTTTGGGGCACAGAGACGGTTCTCGAGCCTGCGGCCGTCTCCAGCCCAGGCTGATTTTCGTTCGTGAGATGCTGTCGAGGAAACCAGACTGCTTTGCAAACTACACTACTTTGTGCATGTCTGGGGAGGTGGTTTTTAATAAATTCAGCCACTTCTCTCTCTTAGAGTGACTGACTGCCTTCTCTGCTTCCTTCCAGGAGTACAGGTGGAAAATTTTCAGCAAGTTGTTAAAACTAGAAGATAGTGAGATGAAAATGAAATTTTTCTACAACACTTTGCATAGTTCAGTTTTAAATGCAGAATTATTATTAATTATTAATTATTAATAATTATTAATGACACACTCATAGATAGGGCACAGTACCCCTGGGGCCTGAAAGAAGTTGATCTAGTTCTAAAAGAAAACAGGTCTGGGAGAGCTTGGAAAGACTGGGGCTTGGCGTGGATGCCGGATGCAGGGTAGTAATGGGGTCAGGAGATTAATTTGCTTACACAGATTTACACACAGGTCTAACCGACAGTAACCACTAGGGATAACCCAGAAAGCAAATTCAGTAGAATGTCTGAGCAGCAGCAGAAAGCTGGAGCGTGCGTGGGGCTCACCTATGCAAGCCAGAGTCGGATGTGGCTTCCCCCACGGCTGGGGCAATACCAGGATCTGCATGTCACACCCCCGGGTGATCATGGTGGGGGTGATCTCAGGTCACAGTTTTAGAAACACTGTACCCCAGATGCAGACGCATTCGGGGTTCGAGTCTGAATCCAGCCTTACCACGTACAAGCTGTGAGGTCCTGGGAAGCTTACTTCTCTGAATCTTAGGATTTTCATCTGTAAAAGAGGAATAATAAAACAGCATTGTAAGGGGATGAAACGCGATAATGTACCTTGAGCGTTTAGCATGGTATCTGGCCTGAAGAAACTCTGGGAAGCTTACTTCTCTGAATCTTAGGATTTTCATCTGTAAAAGAGGAATAATAAAACAGGATTGTAAGGGGATGAAACGAGATAATGTACCTTGAGCGTTTAGCATGGTATCTGGCCCTGAGAAACAAAGGGGATGAAACGAGATAATGTACCTTGAGCGTTTAGCATGGTATCTGGCCCTGAGAAACATGTAGCAAATGTTACCAATTTTTTGTGTGTGTGCAAAATGTGGATAACGACAGCCTCAGCTGGATTTAGTAAAGAGGCACTGGACAGTACATGCGATGTGCCCAGTGCAGGTCCTAGGGTGTCCTGGGTCCTCTGTGGGTGTCTCGTCCCCTTCCTCCTTCCACTCTGCACACTTGTCCTGATGTCCTGCTTACGGCCCCAACTCCAGAGAGCACAGGCTGTAGCCTGTTACCTGTTCTGTTCAATGAACTGTTGCTGCTACTAAGTGAAAACACTTGGTTACCCATTCAGGTTACACAGAAATCACTGGGAATGATTTTTTTAAATATACTTTTTAGTTTCAGATTTACAGAAAAATCGGGAAGATGGTACAGATTCCCCATATACCCCCCATCCAGTTTCCCAGTATCAATCTCTTACCTTAGGCACATTATGCTACATAGGTTACACTTAAAGGACCAATATTGACACATTATCATTAACTAAAGTCCACATTTTACTCGGATTTCCTTAGTTTTTGCCTATTGTCCCTTTTCTGTTTGAGGATCCCATCAAGGACACCACGTCGCATTTAGCTATCATGTCTCCCGAGGCTCCTCGTGGCTGTGACCATTTCTCAGACTTTCCTTAGGCCTGAAAAAAATTTGTCTGATTCTAAAAGAAAACAGGTCTGGGAGAGCTCAGAAAACTGGGGATTTGAGGCTACTGGAAGAAATCTAAGAATCAGAGACTGGCAGTGTAGTGGTTTTTGACGACCTTGCAGCTTTGAGGAGGGACAGGTCAGGTGTTTTGTAGACTCTCTCTCTGTTGCTGAGATGTGTATGTTGTGATTAGACTGGGGTTATGGATTTTTAAGAGGAAAGCCCCAGAGGTACGGCGTCATGTTGAGCACATGATCTCAAGGGTGCTTATTATCAAACTGACTTACCGCTGTCCATGTTGACCTGCAACATCTGGCTAAGGAAGTGTTTACCACAGGAATAATTTTAATGGCGTAAAATAATTTCTCAGTCCTCAGTGCTAGAAATAAGGTCAACTTCGTTCTAGTGGATCTTCATTAAAAGTCAAATAATATTTAATCGTGTATTCGCTTTTCTTAAAAAGTACTGTTTGAAGCAGGAGCCATTCCAAATTGCCTTCTTTTAATTCTCGTGTATTAAATTTCTACCATTAAATCGGGGCAGAACGTAGGTCGCCTTTCTTTCTAGTGTCTTTCACTGCTTTTGAGGGCAGCGTGGGGAAGTGGGAGAATCTGTGCAGGAGGAGGTAGCGAGATGGACATCATTCAACGCACACTTCCTGCATCTGCGGTCCCCGTGGTCGGAGCCACTTGCCAAGGTTCGCAGACCTGAAAGTTAGGACATCAGAGCTGAGATTAATAGTTCTGCAGAATGAAATTATAAGCTAAGCTTTGAGAATCTTAGTTTCCTATGTCCTTTCAAAGTGAGGTTGCTGAGGTCGTTACTTAATAGTAACCTGTGGAGAAGTATTTGACCTTGGGTCGCTGCTTACCTTCTATGCTGTTTTCTCTAAACTATTTTGGATTCTCTGTACACACCAAGTGTGGTTCCTAGAACACTTGCTGTCTAGGGTCGCAGAGGAGGGGTTGAGCTTTCTGTAGGGTGGAGGGCGTCCATCCCCATCTGTCCTGTGTTTGCCCCACATGCGAGGGGAACTTGAGTGCATCTTATAAACGTCCAGGGTGACTCTCAATGAGCAGGTGAACTGCCGAGGCGAAGATGGAAAAGAAACCATCAATGGTCACCAAGAAGTGCTGTTTAAGTGGAGTATCTAGGCCACCCTAAGAAACTATAAAACGGAGCAGCGACCCTTACTGCTGTGCCGAGCGCTCGGTGTGGGTGGACATAATGTCACACTCCAGCAGCAGCAGGGTGGGCAGAACAGCGGGGCTCCCACACCTCTGCAGGTGGGAGCCCTCTTCTCCACCCACAGTCCTTTCGGGAAAAGCCGACACCCCAAAGCTGTTACGAATGTTTTCCCCACTCTCTGTATTTGCTTCCTGTAACATCCACGTTCTGTGTTTACAGGGTGATGATCATGAATGAAGTTTAGTTAAGTCAGGTGGAGTCCTCGGGCCCAAAAAAGCCCACACCCCCTGGCAGTTGTGGGCACCAGACAGCATCGCATGTGGGTGGGGGCACCAAGGCCAGGCGGCTGGGGACCAAATCCTCGCTCTGCCACGCTGTTTTCTGTCTGTGAGGCCTGGGGCCATTTCTTTATACCTGTGCCTCAGTTTACTCTAGTCAAAATGAGAATAGTCTGTGCTTCACAGGGAGTTCTGAGGATTAGCCACGTGAACACAGTTGAAGCAGGTGGAGCCATGTGTGCCTGGGACGCGGGAAAGGCCGGGTACACGTTCGCTGTTGTCACTGCTCTTGTTCACCTTTGAATGTGGCTGGGACAGGGACATGTGTAATGCATGGGATGAGGTGGCTCCTGCCCTGAGGACAGCAGCCTGGAGCTGGGCTTGTGGGGAGCTGAGGTGAGGTGGAGACAGCCTGGCCTGGCTGGGGACAGTCCCCGGTCCAGTCCCCTCTAAGGCCCAGCTGCACTCAGCCCTGGGTCCTCTAAGATTCAATCACATACCGAGCTGAGGTGAGGTGGAGACAGCCTGGCCTGGCTGGGGACAGTCCCCGGTCCAGTCCCCTCCAAGGCCCAGCTGCACTCAGCCCTGGGTCCTCTAAGATTCAATCACATACTCCATATTCCTTCCCCAAGAACAGCCTTTTCTTCTCAACTACAACAACCAAATGTCGGCAGCATTCGACATCCCACTCTGTGTCCAAGAGGATAGTTAGGACAGCCTTGTCACTTGGCCCCATGAACGGCTGCCCTCCACAGGTGGGGCTCTTGGACCCGACCTTGGGTCTTCTCCTCTTGCTCTTGCACAGCACCGTGACCAGTGCGTGGGTCACGCAGGGGTGTGTGGGGTGGAGCTGACAGAAACCCCAGCACGCACAGGTCAGCTTTTGTGCAATGGCCTCACAAACCGCTCTAAGGCTGAAATCGGCCATGCGCCCCACGCTGGAATCTAAGATTAAAAAACAGGTGCGGAATGACTGAGTCGGATGAGTTTTTAAGGCATTATGATCAGACTTCACTTGGTGGGGCGAGTGGAATTTTTCTATTGCAAAAATTAAAAAAGTCAATCCTTGAGAGTTTAACGATGGATTCACGTGTGGAAGTGGGAACGGCAGACAAGCGGCATTTCATTAGCAGGTGTTAGGAATCGAGGAAAATAAAAGTGACTTATAGGCCATGTATCGCAGAAATGCTCAGGAGGGCTTGGGGACCCCGAGCATAGGATGGGAGATGATGGAGTGTGGTCACAGCCACGAGGCAGGTGCTCTCCATGGGCGCCTTCGGTTTTGTTTCGTAAATTACAAAATACTAAGAAAGGATTCTCATCTCCAATATAACATGACTCGGAAGACCCAAGGTGATCTTACAAACGTTCAAGGCCAAAGACTTTCAGTTCCTAGATAATGTATTTTTAGCCTTTTAGTAAATGGAAGAGTCAGAGCACGTGGAAAGTAGCTATTTAATTACATTTCCTAAACTGCGTCCGCCTGAGGCAATGTCCCGTGTGCACGTGTATTTGTACACCGCATAGCTGTTCATACAAACAAATTTATTTTGCTCCTCACTTGATGAGAAATGCACTTAAATTTAACGTAGGCTTAAGTTTCAAACTTCTTTAAAATGCAGAGAAAGTCTTCCTGTTCTTTCCATTCCCATGAGCTAGTTGGATATCAAAGGAAATTTCATGAGAGTAGATATTCTTCAGGACTGAGCCTGGTCTCAGGCCCACACACAGCAGCCTCCAAGGGCAGACTGTTTTCCTTCCTATTAAAAGATGGCCTCAGAATAGGACTATTTCTATGATAGCAGCAGTGGCAATTTAAATTGCATTTCTAAATATAGCACGCTCAAGGCAGTGACTTTAAAAATTCACATCGGAAACCCTATCAATTTAATCTTTGGTTTTTACGCTCAAGATAGTTCATGAATTGTAAAGAATACTTCCCCCTGTTCATTTTCACTGGTTTTGTGAATCTTATGAATTGTGCATTGATTTGTGAGATATAAATTCTTTGTTGGCTTTTGCCCTGGAAAGTTGATGTTGTATATTTTCCTTAATTATTCTATCTGTTTAAGGAGAATAAAAATGTTTCTATTTCTCCTCATAACCATGTTTTGAAGGCTAAGATGGGGTCTGCTAAGTATCTGGTTCTCCTCAGAGGAGAGTGCTGTATAAATAGTATGAATCGCAATTTTGGTTTAAAGAATTGGATTATTCCACAGTGCTACATTAAGACCTTTTATGCGACCTCTGCAGGTCTAGCTTTGTACCTGTATTGTCCTGCTTTCTAAGACACTAGAGAATTGAAGCCAACAACTTACAATTCTATTTCTTATTAATAGTGGGACCCAAGTTAGACCATGTAGAGAAAATGATGGTTTAAATCAGTTTTGCACTTGAAATGAACAAGACAGATGGAAGCTTCACTGTTGGAGAAGGCACTGAATTAGATCTAGACTTTCTCCTAGGATGGTAATCAACTTTTCATGTAG
>NW_007730553.1:108077-109029 GCF_000696425.1 Galeopterus variegatus
GGAGAAGGCACTGAATTAGATCTAGACTTTCTCCTAGGATGGTAATCAACTTTTCATGTAGATCTTGTCGAGATCGAGAGGCATGCCATTCTTTTTGATATTCTCATTGTGATTCGACAGAATAAAACATCGTTTGTTTTTTTTTTTCTTTTCCTGGTATTTTGTGTGTATGAATTATGGTAGAGGTGTGGGGAGAATGTGTTATATGGTATAAGTTGTGTGATAGATATGGTGTGAATTGTTGACTATGAGGCTTTTGTCATTTAATCAAAATAAAAGGTACCATTCAGAAATTGTGTTTGTTTTCTAGGGACACAACCAAATCATTACATATAGCAGACCAATCTATTTTTGTGTGCTGTGTGGCCTTATTTTGCTTCTTGATACAGGGGCCAAAGCCAGGCGCCCTCCCAGCTACGCTGTCTATGGCCTGAAGCTCTTCTCTCCAGTGTTCCTGCAATCAGCTAGGGACCACTTAATAGGTGAGTTAATTTGGGGTTATGGGACGAATATAGGGGAGGGAGGATACTTGGAGAATCCTCCTGCATTAGCCCATTTTCTGCTGCTCATAACAGAATATCTGAAACTGGGTAATTTATAAAGAAGTGAAATATATTTCATTCAGTTTAGGAAGCCGAGGAGTTTAAGGTCGAGGGGCGCATCTGGTGGGGGCCTTCTTTTTGGTGGGGACTCTCTGCAAAGTCCCGTGGAGACTGTCTGGATCCTGAGCCCCCACACATGTGACAGTGGAATTATTTTGGAGGATTTTGATATCCATGCCTGAGAAGCTGCAGCACTGTAATATCTGAAGAATGGTTCCTGGGGTGCCCCTAGTGGGGCGCAGACACTCTGGTGATGCAGAGTACGTGGTTCTCAGGCTAGGTAGAGTCTTGAACACCCAGTCACCCGGCCTTGCACGGCTACCCTTTGCTTGCCTCAAGGTCTGGGCAGA
>NW_007730553.1:109737-110117 GCF_000696425.1 Galeopterus variegatus
TTATTGTCGTTAGGTTTGAATGAGTTAGCATACACATAGAACACACAGAATACATGGAATGGTGCCATATACATAGAACACACAGGATACATGGAATGGTGCCTGGCTCCAAGCTCTAGTCATTATTGTCGTTAGGTTTGAATGAGTTAGCATACACATAGAACACACAGAATACATGGAATGGTGCCATATACATAGAACACACAGGATACATGGAATGGTGCCATACACATAGAACACACAGAATACATGGAATGGTGCCTGGCTCCAAGCTCTATTCATTATTGTCGTTAGGTTTGAATGAGTTAGCGTACACATGGAACACACAGGATACATGGAATGGTGCCATACACATAGAACACACAGGATACATGGAACGG
>NW_007730553.1:111701-116002 GCF_000696425.1 Galeopterus variegatus
TAGAACACACAGGATACATGGAATGGTGCCTGGCTCCAAGCTCTAGTCATTATTGTCGTTATTGTGCAAAGAGGTGGCCCCAGTGTTGACCCACAGCTCTGAAGACTTGCCCGCAGTTTCCCGTAGAACTCTTGCGATGCCATCAAGAGGCTGTGGTCACACTCAGTGCCTGAGCTGGAAAAGAGCAGCTGCCAAGACACCATCCCCGGACCTCTCACCTGCCAGCTTGAAATCTCACTCGAGAGGAGACTGCCAAGCCCTGGGTCTCTTTTCACCCTTTCCCTGACCTCATGACAGCGCCCTGCATCTCCCCAGGTGAACTGGGGACGGTGCCTGCATGTGGTGAAAGCTCTCTTCGGGCTCGTTATGGGTGAAAACTCTGGGAGGCATCACACCCTGATTTTCTTCTGGCCACCCTCTCCTGCTTCTCTGCTGACCACACCCAGCCCACTGTGAGCCCACCTTCATGAGCATCCCTGGCACCTGTCTGGGTAGCTTCTCAATGGAGTCAGGGTCTGAGCAGGCAGAGCTGCATGGTCCTGGCTGCACACACTTTGGGTGGCGTCTTTTCCTGCTGTCTGTTTTTTTGCAAACAGCAGTGCTGGTGTTTGCCACTGGAGGCCCCACGAGGATCTGAGGATTAGATGCAGAGAGGGCAGGAAAGGACTTTGGAAGGTGTCTGAGAAGCATCTGTCCGAGTTGGCACAGCTGGTTGCTTCTCCCTCTCTGCTCCCTGCGCTCCACCTGTGCACCCCGAGGCCGTCCTCTGTTCTGCCGCCTCCCCACCCTTAAATAAGCTAGTTACTGACGGCTGTTTCCCTAAGGTTGGTCCCATCTCCTCTGGCAACCCGTGCTTCCCACAGCACCGCACTGTGGGGCGATCTGCTTGCGTTTGTGATGGTTGATCCATGTCTGTCCCCCTTACTCGTTTCCTTGCCACCGAATCCTCAGCCCCCAGGACGGTGTCTGGTACACACAGGCACTAGGTAAACATTTGCTGAAGGGATGGATTAATGAATAGAGCTATGCTTTAAGTTCTAAAGAAATTAGTGCACAAGTGAACTCTTGGAATGCTTCCCATTCATAAATCAGAGAGGGCTGCAGTGAATTTGGACAGCTCAGCTCAGCCCTTAGAGTAAGTAGGGAATTAATAAGCCCCCTTTTGCAGATGATGTGCAGAAAGAGTTGGGGAAAGAAAAGCACAGCATATATTCCACTTACAAACTGCTTTTCTGTATGTGGGTCTCTCCCTCCTTTCTGTTGAATAAACAGGGTGATGATGGCCTTAGCATGTGACACATTATTAAAGCCCCCAAAATAAGACGTTGATGTGCTTGGTAAAAGCCTAAGATTTGCATTCAGTGGTCACTGTTGTTTTAGAAGAAGCTGCTGGCCCTTCGCAGTCTGACTTTGTCTGCACATCAAGTCCTTTAGGCAAGGGAGAGGGGGCGGGGGAAGTAAGGTGCCCTTATCTTTTCTGCTGCAATTCCCTTTTCCTCATTAAGCCTTCTCCCTAATACATATTTTTGTCTGCTTGTCCACAGTAACAAGTAAAAATGGCAAAAGTAATCCAGTAAGCTGGCAACACGACTTCTGGGGTACAGATAAATGTAGAAAAAGACCAGTAGCGATCCCCGTGGCATGAATGTGTTAAACGTGCGAACTTGCGCTGAGCAGGAAAAGAGTGTAAAACAAATTTACAACAAAAGGGAAAGAGAGGGAGGAAACAGAGGCTTGCACTGTCTTTTCTGACTTTGTGAGGGAAAACAAGAACAGTTCAAACTCGTTTCTTCCTTGTGGCACCTCTTCACCCCCTGTGCCCTGAACTGTCAGGGAGTCTAGACAGTGTCCAGCTTCTGCCATTGCTATGAGCAGGGACAAGCAAGGAGAGGAGAAAAAAATTAGGAGAAAACAAAAGATAACCATTTCCTAGGGCTGCAGTGACAATGTGCCCCAACCTGGGTGGCTTAGAACAGCAGGATCATGTTGTCCCACGGTTCTGGAGGGCAGACACCCAGGATCAAGGTGCAGCAGGGCCGTGCTCCTCCAGGGGCCTAGGGTCAAGGTGCAGCAGGGCCGTGCTCCTCCAGGGGCCCAGGGTCAAGGTGCAGCAGGGCCGTGCTCCTCCAGGGGCCCAGGGAAGGACCTGCTCCAGGCCTCCTGTTGGCTTGTTGCTGGCATCTTCCTCCTGTGCATTCACATCACCTTCTCTCTGTGCGTGTCTGTGTCTCTGTCCAAGTTTCCCCTTTTTATAAGGACACCAGTCATATTGGGTTAGGGCCCCGATGGACCCTAACACTCTCATCTTAACTTGGTCATCTGCAAAGACCCTATTTCCAAATAAGGTCACACTCACAGGTACTGGGGGTTAGGACTTTAACTTCTTTTGAGGGGGCACAAGCCACCCCGCAATGAGGAGCACTTGAGATAAAGGACGAGAGAGAAGTGAGAATAACTATGCGTGACACTGTGTACCTCCTGTGGCCCAAGGTGCGCTGAGCCTCCCACCCCGTGCTGGGTGCAAGTGGCTGCTCCCGCTGGTGCCTTCTCAGTGCTGGTTCCTTACCCACCGCCAGGGCTGGTTTCTGCTCAGCACCGCCGACCTGCCAGAGGGGAGGAGGCGGCAGAGGAAGGAGCAGGAGGGAGTGGGGACAGGCTGGGGTGCCACCTTCAGACAGAGCGAGCCTCGTTCTGCCTCCGTGGAAGGCAGGTTGAATACCTGAGCCTCATGGGGACACGTCAGGAGGACACCAGGCAAGGGTGGAGAAGGTCCCTGTCATGTGTCAGGCAAGGAGAGGAGCCTCTCAAGGTGGAGGCGACAATGTCAGATAATAGAACCGCAGACAGAGGAGGAGTCGAGGTGAATTAAGGATACAGACACGCTGAGGATGACACTCTTATATAACTAAGTTTTCTGGTATGATCCCTCATCTAAATTGAGGATATCACTCTGCACACTTTCATTATGAGAAAGGTTCTTTATTTTTATTTCTAGGAATAGGGGTGACAGTCCTTTGTAGCACTCATTTCCTGTGCTCAGCCAGAGTCTGGTGCCCTCTGGGCTGAAATTTTTATTACTTTCCATTTGGGTAACTTCAATGAAAACCATAGAGTGAGTCTGGCTTTGTCATTATTCTATGGAGGACAAAGCCATGAGGTCCTCAGTTCTTAGGACTGTTTTAAAAGGAGCAGTAACAAAGTGAGAGAGAGCCCTGAAGGATGGAGCCACATGGCCACCTGACCCTGGAAACCAGTTAATGGAACCGGGACGTCCAGGCTGGAGAAGAAACCTCGGGTGCTAGAGGCATGGTGACAGCTTTGGATGTTAAAAGGCAGCCAGGTCACAGGGGCAGAGATTCTGTTCCCTGTTGTTGTAGCTGCAATAACCGGTCCCAGCAGATGGCGGGTGGATTACAGCTCGGTGCCAGGGAGACCTGTGAAGTGGTTTGGGTTAGAGGCGTCCTACGGTAGAGCAGGGTGCCTCATGGGCAGGGAGTTGGCCTGGCGTGGAAAGAGCGCAGGGAGACAAAGTGGCCGTCCCTTGTTGCCAGGCCCTGCGCTGGATGGGCCCTTTATCAGACGGCCTCTGTGGCCTTTCCAGATCTGACAGTTTTCTGTTTCGTTTTAGTCCTCAGGGCTATAAACTCCTGCCTACACCAATGCAGCTTCAGTGATGGAACCCTTGGGGATAAGTGTGGGTCTCACAACCAGTTGTTGGATCGTGCCCGCTCTTCCTTGAACGCTCGACCTCCCTGCTCCGTGTCTTGTGTAAAGCCCTGTTTCCCGGCCTCAGTAGTCCATGCTAGGACAGTATAGTACACGGGTCAGGCGTGTAGGAGTCACACGATGTATACGTTCACACCCATTCCGTGGGCTTTGGTTTTATTTCCACTTAGTTTAATTCTAAGTCTGCATACTTGCTCTCCAGACCTGCAAACAGAGTAATTCATAGTATTCACATCTAACAAAAGAAATAAACTTCAGTTACAATATTTTTATTTATGAGTTTTGCTTGAAAAGAGCTGGAACTGTACCAGAAGTTTCTGCATTTATGGTAATTATTAGGGAAATGAGGGCGTTAGAAGAGAAAATTACAGGCCTGCTTAGTAACACGCTAACAAAAGATGTTTGTTCACAAGGAAAATTGCAAACAGCTACAGAGACTTTGTTATTTTTTACTTCTGGGAAAAAGGACAAAATAATATCAGCAATGTCAAGCGCATTTTCCAAAAGCCCCGCTCGTGTGACAAGCCCTTGGCTGCTTTTCGTTCACGCTAACTGCGACCTGACAGATGAGGTCC
>NW_007730553.1:117174-118857 GCF_000696425.1 Galeopterus variegatus
GAGATAACAGAATCCCACTGTGTCGTCCCTCCCACATCCTGGGACTGCAGGACACAGCAGAGCACACAATCTTCATTGCTGGGTTTTGAGCCCCCAAATTAAGAGAAGAGGACCTACTCGGTTTGCTTGAAATTATATGGATTAAAATTTTGACGTTTACGACTATATGTTCTATAATTACATTTCTGTGTATTTCTTGTATCTTTCCTTTCATATCCCTGAATTCCATTTATAAAAACTGAGAAAGGAACTGTGTCCTACATGGTCATGTCTAGCAGATAAGTATTTGTTTCTCATGATCTACTTGGAGGAATGAACTACTTTCAGGTCTCTGGGTTTTTACAATAGGGTTAAAATCCTGCTGCAAAAACCATGACAACAAAATCAACCCGTGTATCAAAACACAGCTCCAACCCCAGCAAGGGCCCTATCTTCACAGCCATGTTTGTTATGTAAACTTTTACTTTCACAAAGAGTTGGAACCGTCCCTTAGTGCTTGTTGCAGAGGGATTTGTCCCATACTGACTTTTAACCAACTGTTAAAAAGAGAATGGGGCATCCAAATACTCTCATCCCTACAATTGCACCACATTTCCCATTTCTCAGAAAGAGCTGAATCGCTCTCTCTCACCATCCCGACTCCCAGTGTGCGCTGGTTTACGTACGGTTTTAGGGCAAAGTTCCAATGTCTAGACATATTGGATTTCAAATCAAATTTCCTCAGTTTAATTAAGGTTTACCCATATCAACCTTCACCGACATTCCTCCCAATAACTTGGGTCAGAAAGGAAGACGGATGTGTTACAGTTCTGCTAGCGGGAGATTCTGCATTTCTATGAAACCCAACTGGAGGAGAGTTAAGCAAGAGAGGACAGGTCACCTCTGTGAAACACTGAGTTATAACTCATACGCGTTTCACCAGTTTGAACAGGTGCATGGCCGGGATGCTGGGGGGTGTTTCCACTCCTCTCCTCAGCAGGGCCACCTGCACCTGCCAGGTGACCCCATGCACCTTGGAAGCAGCGTCCCTCATCCCGGAGGGCTGCCCCTCCTCAGTTAAGCACCACGCTCGCTCCCAGACTGACTCCCCTGTGGGCGTATTGAGCTCCGACTCAGCTCCAGGTTCCAGTGGGTGTTTGGAAAGTAGGACACTGAGTCACTCAAGTGCTTGCAGTCACAGAAGCACAAAGCAAGGAGCCCCTCGCCCCCAGTTCTCACTCGTCTATCCCACGCAGGGAGGGAACCCCGGCTACTGTCCTTTGTTCTGCATGTTCCTGTAGCTCCCGAGTCCTCTTTGTCCCGCCCTCGTCTGCCCCAACTCCAGATCTGCTCTTCCACGCTGAAGAGCAGCCCTGTGGTCTTTGGCCCATCTGGCCCACCCGCATTTGGTTTCCCCGGGAGAGCTCCAGAGCTTCCCCTGGGAGGGGGGTCTGGGGTTGCCTCCAGGTGTTCCTGGCTGGGGACTCTGGAGGGGGAGGGAGGCAGATCTGCAGCGAGAAGCCTGGCGACAGTCCGCACACTCACCACCCCTCCGTTTGCCCATTTCAGGGTTTTTGTACTGCTTTCCTGCCATTTCCCTGCTCGGGCTCTTTCCGCAGATCAACACTTTCTGCATTTATCTTTTGGAACAGATTGACATGCTGTTTTTTGGAGGTTCTGGTAAGTCGTTTCCATTCCACTCCT
>NW_007730553.1:119538-120630 GCF_000696425.1 Galeopterus variegatus
CTCCTGTAAAGGAGTCTAAGGTTCCGATAAGGGCTAACCAGCCATGGGTAGAGGGGAGAGCCTGGCCGGGTGGGCTTTCTTCATCCTGAGCACTACTCAGCCTCCCCCCTCAGTGCAGGCCAGCCGGGGTAGTAGTGGCCCACACCCAGCTCCACCCCACGGGGACATGGTCCTCCTAGCGTGGCCAAGTAAAGGCACAGGCTAAGAAACAGGAGAGTGGAATTCTCTGTGATTTGCAATAGGTTTGGGGCCCTTCTGACTGTTCCTTGGAAAGACGGTCTGTGTGTGTGACTGTGTGTGAGTGTGTGTGTGTGTGTGAGTGTCCATGTCAGCCTGTGAGTGTGGCCTTGTGTGTGTGCCTGTGGACAGGTGACCTGTGTCCCTCAACCATCACCGTGAGTCTCATTTAATAAAGGACTCAGTCCCAGACTCAGATGAATGAAATCTCACCTACCGCTCACCTGGAGACACCACGCAGGTCGCTTTGCTCTGCGGCCTGCTCTTTGGATGGAGATAGACCTGCCAACCTCAGAGGGCTGCTGTGCGGATCCAGTGACATCCTGCACGTCCCGCACTCACTGTTAGCGCCGCATTACCCACGCACACGCACGCTCATGCAATACCGAAGCACCGGCTTGTTCACTTTCCACTGTTAGCCCCGGGCCCCCCGACCTCCACGCTGTCACACTCACAGGTCTTTGGTTGAACAGTCTGTCTCTGTGCTGCGCTGAGTCCCCTGTGTTTGGCGGATCCCACAGATGTATTCTTTGCGCCTTTGGCAGCCCTCTCGTATCAGAAAGCTTCAAGCTCCTCTCCCCTTTCTCATAATATTGACTGGTGTTGACAATGGCCAGCCCAGAAAGGATGATCAATGTTTGTCTTGCAGCCGTGACCGGGATGACCTCGGCAGTTTACAGTGTGGCCCGGAGCGTCTTGGTGGCCGCCATGCTCCACGCCCTCTGTTTCAGCGCCGTGAAGGTAGGTGCGAGGGCGCTGACCCCGTCATTCTTTTCACCCTCATTCAATCAACGCATTTTTTTTTTAAGTAAACTAATGATTTCTCGAGTTACAAAAGAACTGGGGAGAGAGTGA
>NW_007730553.1:120715-121521 GCF_000696425.1 Galeopterus variegatus
CTCTGCCACTGGGAGGGGCAGCTTCTGCTTAACATGGTGGTCAGCGGAGCCCAGGGTTTGCTTCACCTCCTAAAATACCACTCAAAAGAGGGCAAAGGGATAAAGTAGCATAAAGCTATATGGACAAGAGAACAGGACGGGATACGACAGCCACAAAACTTTATCATCTAGAAAACAGATGGACTGTAGGCTTATCCAGATGGAGGAAACAGAAGCCAAGGTAGGCCACAGAGGAAGCCTAAGATCATGAAAAAACAAGACAAACGTTAACTTCAGAAAAACAAAGTTGTGTCAGAGAAGAAATGTGCCTGTCGTGCATGGCATGGCTCAGCTGTGAGTCATAGTCATATATTTGTGGTGATCTGAATAATCATCGCCTTATATCTATAGTGGAAGGTTGGGGAGGTGAAATCCTGCCATCTGTATTAGAAAGTCGGCAAATCATGTCTAAAATTGAAAAAAAAATCAAGAAATAGCAAAATGGGCATGTTACTTAGAAATATGGAAGTACATAGGTGGACAGGAAACAGCTGAAAGTCATTGCCTTCAGGAGGCAGGAATTGGGGCAGGGGGCGGAGTAGGCGGGACCCCCTTTGGATTGTCACTGTTGTAGAACTGCACAGGGGGCTGCAAAGTCTGAAAATAACAGCACGACGGATGCAGTCAGGCATCTGCAGGCGGTAAGGAAGTAAATTACCATCACACGTAGTTCTGGACTTTATGGACACCCTGCATGTAACATTTTAAACCACAGGTACTCCTTTGAGAAGATTAAAAATTAAATATCAAACAGTAAATAGAAGTAT
>NW_007730553.1:122654-125183 GCF_000696425.1 Galeopterus variegatus
TTTTTTTTTTTTTTTTTTTTTTTTTGCAGACAAAAAGGAGGGACTGGGGAGGAGTCTCCTTTTTCTGCTGCACAAAGGCAGTTTCTGTGCTTGCGGTGGGCCCGCTCGTTACCACACTTACTCTGTCATGCAGACCAACAATTGCATTACTGATCCGTGTTTCTTTCTTTTGACATATGCTCCTTTATTTAGTCACAGGAACCCAGGCATTTCATTCAGGAAAAGTGCTTGGATTGGTATTTCCTGAATCCTGGAACTTCTGAGAACATCTTTCTCCTGCCTTTTGGTAAAATGGCTGCTTATAAAATTTTGGGGTCACAAGCATTTTATGGTAGGAACCTTAATATGTTGCTCTGTTGTGTTCCAATATTTGTTTGCTTATTATTCATTGATTTTTTAAAGTCAGGTTTACAATTCAGATTTTAAAAATGTCCAGTTTGGGAAGTTTTGCTAAAGAGATAGAGTCCTGCAGGGAACCCCACAATCAAGTCACAGAACATTTGCATCAACTTGAAAACTGCCCTCGCATGCTTTTGATTGATCGATCCGTCCTCTCTTCCCTCACCGTCAACCTCTGACCACCCTTGGTCTGATTTCTGTCCTTGAAACTTTTTTTTGGAATCAAATCTGTTGAGCCAAAATGCATGTACAATAAAATCCATTAATTTTAACTGTACAGTTAGATGCATTTTGAAAACTGTATATGGTCAAGTAATCATCATCACAATTATGAAGCAGTTCTACCATCCACACCATTTCTTCAGGTTCTTTTATGGTCAGTCCTCTCTCTGCACAGTGTTTGTATTTATCATGAGTAGATCCCTAACTGTGAGACGATTGATCAAATGGTGTGTATCTAACTTTACAAGAAGCTGCCAAAGTGTTTTCCAGTTTTGGTATCATTTTGCATCCCCCCACCTTGCATAATCTTTGAGATTTCCAAGTGTTCTTAATTCTTGCCAACACTTAGTAGTGTTGATTTTTTAAAATAGTAGCCATTCTAGTGTGGACTAGTGTCTAATTGTGGTTTTCATTTGCATCTCTCTAATAGTGGATAGTGTCGAGCATCTTTTCATATGCTTACTTGACATTTATGTATCTTCATTGGTGAAAAATCTGTTCAAGTCTTTTTGCCTGTTTTAAAACTGTATGTCTTATTACTGAGACATAAGAGCTCTTAGCAAAGACTAGATGGAAGTCTTTTATCAACAATTTGTTACACCCATTTTTTTCAGGCTGCGGCTTGTATTTCCATTTCATTAGTGTCATTAATGGTATTTTCTGAAGAGCAGAAGTTTTAAATTATAATGAAGTCTAATTTATCCTACGGTTTCTCTTTTTTATATTCCATATAAAAATATTTACCCAAGGTCACAAATATTTCTATCCTAGAAGTTTTATAGTTGTAGCTCTTACATTTTGGTCTGTAATCTATTTTGAGTCAACTTTTTGTGTATGGTATGAGGTGAAGGTGGAGATTCACCAGCACCATTTGTTGAAAAGACTAACCTTTCTCCATGGAATTACCATGAAACCTTTGTCAAAAATAAGTTGCCCAGATACATATGGGTCTGTTTCTGGACTCTTTTATTCCATCATTCTGTATGCCTGTCTTTATGCCAGTACCACATTGTTTTAATTTCTGTAGCTTTATAATAAGCCATGAAATCAGATAGTGTGAGTCTTCCAACTTTATTTTTCTTTTTTCAAAACTTTTAGCTATGACAGGTAATATTTTTTAAAAAATAAGTTTTAGGATATGTTTGCCAAGTCTTGTCAACATTGCAGAAATTTTAATTGGGATTATGGTGAATTTATACATCAGTTTGGGGAGAACTGACATCTTAATGGTACTGAATTCTCTGAATCCATGAGCATAGTATATTACTCCATTTATTTGGGTCTTTATTAAATTTCTCTCAGAAATATTTTGTAGTTTTTAACCTACAATTATTGCACATCTTTTTGAGTTTTATAATTTAAATTTCCAGTTGTTCATTGATAGTGCATACAATCGATTTTTTAATATCTTGGCTTGTATCTTGCAACCTTGCTAAGCAAACTTAGTGGTTCTAGTAGCTTTTTACCACCTGCTTTGAGATTTTCCACCACAGATGGTCATGTCTGTCAATAACAGCACTCCTGCTTTCCCTTCCAGTCTATACACCTTTGCTCTCGTTTTCTTGCTGTATCCCACTGACTGGGACCTCCAGAGCAGTGTTGTCTGGAACTGTTGAAATCAGACGTCATTGCCTTGTTTCTAACTTACACCATTCACCATTGAATATAAAATTAGCTGTGGGATTTTCTTACATAGCCTTTATTGGACTGGGTAATTTCCCTTAGATTCCTAGTTTGCAGATAACTTTTTTAAAAAAATCATAAATGATGTTAAATTTAGCTAAATGCTTTTTCTGCATTTATTGAGAAAACCATAGTGATTTTTTTTTTTTTTTTAGTATATATATATATATTTTTTTTTTTGTCTTTTGTCTTTTTCCGTGTCCAGCAACGGATCGCAACCCTCAG